>NW_006760391.1:3359428-3362087 GCF_000271605.1 Fomitiporia mediterranea MF3/22 | reverse complement strand
CACTTAGTGTACCATAATAATAAAATTACTGTTGAACACAATGTACAATTCATAAACAAACCATTGTCTAGGATTGAAGGGGAGAATAATCATAACAATGATACATCAAATGATGAAACTCTTCCTAACAACAATAATAAAGATAAAGAACCTGTCATACAACACTCTACACAAGAGCAAAGACTGGTTAAACAAACTATAGGCAATAATCATAACAATGATACATTAAACAATGAAACTCTTCCTAACAACAATAATAAAGATAAAGAACCTGTCATACAACACTCTACACAAGAGTGAAGACCAGTTAAACGAACTATAGGTTTAAATTACAAAGACAATATAAACCTAGCTATGTATCTAACAGAATTTAACAAATTCCTCAACAAAGTCTATAATGATCCATTAATGTATTATGATGCTATAACATGTATAGACAAAGAACAGTGGATCAAAGCTATGAAGGATGAAATACAGTCACTTTAACAACAAAACACATGGATATATACTATCCCTCCTATGAATACAAACATAATTGGAACAAAGTTTGTCTATAAAATCAAAAGACTGGCTAACAGCCAAATAGACAAATACAAAGCACAATTTGTAGTGCAAGGATACACTCAAAAGAATAGAATAGACTTCTATTCTAACAACTTATTTGCTCCAGTAACAAAACTATCAACAGTACAATTATTGTTATCTTAGGCAGTATCTAAAAACTACAAAATACATCAGATAGATGTAAAATCTGCATATCTTTACAGAGAATTAAATGAGGACAAACTCATTTATGTGAAACCACCACCAGGCAGGCTACTTACAGATATTAAACCTAGACAGGCATTACACTTAAATAAAGCATTATACAGATTGAAACAAGCAGGTAGACAATAGTACAAGAAGATTACCAAACTACTACTTAAGATCAGATTAGAACAAGCTAATTACAATCATACTGTATTTTACAAGAAACAAAATAATAAAACAATTCTTGTAACATTTATACACATCAACAATATTACAATTATTGGTGAAACTATTACTATAATAACAGCATTTAAACATGCATTAAGACAACATGTTACATTTACTGACAGTAACAAAATACATTAGTTACTTAGTATTGAAATAAGCTAAGATAGGCCTCAACAAACAATTAGCTTATAGTAAAAGCATTATATTGAAAGTATAATCAAGTGTTACCACTTTGAAAACGAAAAGACACTATGAACACCTATTACTCCTAGAATAGATCTATCCAACAATACAAACAATATGTACAATACAAACGAAAGTAATAATGAAACAATGTCATACATAAATATGGTAGGATTGTTAAGATATGTTGCAGATTGCACACAGCCAGACATATCTTATATTACTGGGCAATTAGCACACTACTTACAAAAGCCCCAAATGTATCACTACAAAGTAGTGAAACATTACTTTATGTATTTAAAATATACAACAAATTGTTGGCTTCAACTTGGAAGCACAAACGCCTTAAAACTATGAGGCTATTGTGATGCAGACAGACAAATGACAGAAGGACATAAAGTAATAAACAGCTACATCTTTCAATTAGTTAAATCAACCATATCTTAGTCAAGCAAATGGCAAAACCTGGTACTACTATCTGTTTACAAAGCAGAGTTGCAAGTGCTAGTGTATGCTACTCAAGAAGCCATTTGGCTCAAACAATTTGCTGAAGAAGTACTACAGACTGAATCAGCACCCATTACAATTTATTACAATAATCAAGGTGTAATAAAGACTGTAAAGTCTGACAAAATAATGTACAATGCTCACACTAAACATCTTGATTTACAAAAAGACTTTGTACAATGTTACATTCAAAACAATTATATCAATGTATACTATGTTCAATTGTAGAACCAATTAGCAGACATCCTTACAAAGGCTCTCCACGTTCCACAAATCAAGCATCTAAATGAACTATTAGGCATACAGTCTTAGTTCTTAATTAATGCTTGAAGGGGAGTATTAGATTGCACTCTGGATCAGGAAATCCCTTATTGCCTTATGTAGAATTACTGTACTTAGAATGTTTCAGACTATCAGACTTCACTATGTAGTATATAAGGTAGATACTTGCTTGATGTCTCAATAAGAGAGAGTACTTAGGGCACTCCTACTATGCTTGTTAAAACACTAGCTCCAACTTTTGAGTCAACCTTAAAAGGACTAAACCACTTGTCATTAAGCTTCTTAGTAGGTCTGATAGTCTTTATGTTCCTTGAGTCCAAACACACTATATCTCTAAACTTGTACTGTATAAAGGGTCCTAAATAACAATTATAGTACTTCTTTATAGTTTTAGTAGCTTGGTCCAAGCTTTTCTTTACAAGTTCCTAAACATCTTTAATGTGCTTAGTCTATTGTTTAACAGAATATGTACCAGTCTTAGTCAAAACTGATCCAAAGCTTACAGAGTGTCTTTTAGAGTTTATATAAAATAGAGAGAACTTGATAGTAGAGTGTTCTTAATTGTTATATACAAACTCAGCCATAGAAATCCATTCTACCCAGTCTGACTACTTACAGTGTGCGTCAAAAGTATTGCAACACCATATGACAATTTACTTTTTTGCTCGTAACTCAATCAAATCTTTATCAATTAAAGTACTGTAAATTG
>NW_006760391.1:3329817-3358329 GCF_000271605.1 Fomitiporia mediterranea MF3/22 | reverse complement strand
CACACTCAGAGTGAGACATGCCAGCATGCTTGTAGTCCAATAGACGCGCTTTACGAGTGGGTGTAGTGTAGTGCATAGAGTAGAATAGAGGTAATACTAAAGCCCAGGGTGCAAAAGGAGGCACAGGTGTCGAAATAATGAGCACTGGGGCAGCCTTTTTAAAGTGTATGTGCTGTGCGCATATGTAATGCAACAGCATGTTTTTTTTAGATCCGTCCGTCTTGTATAATTACTGCACATTTTGCAGTCTTTTTTACATACATATATTCACAGTATATCACACTTAATTTACATGTAATTTATATGGGCATAAGTGTTGTGTGGAATGACGTGTAGAGGCAAAATGAAAAACACGTGGTGTGTTGCAATACTTTTGACGCGCACTGTATAGTTAATATACAAGTAGAGATACTGTTCTATCTCTTGATTAATACACTTAGTTTAACTATTAGTTTGAGGATAATATACTGTAGAGGGATTCTCTTTAATATAAAGAGCTTTATACAATTCCCTTATGAATTTAGTATTGAATTACAGTCCTCTGTCATGTATAATCTTCCTGAGTAATTTATAGAGTCTAAAGACTTGATCCCTGTATAGTCTAACCATTCTCTCAGCTGTAACCTTTGTAGTAGTTAGAAGAGTATATATTTGCTTAGAGAAACAATCTATAATAACACAAATAGTGTTGAAACACTTAGACTCAGACAATTTACTAATTAAATTGACAGATATTACCTACTAAGGTCTAGCAAGTGTATTATGAGGATGTAGTACCTTTTGTCTTATAGTGTGTAAGGATTTTGTTCTTTAGTATTTATTACAGCCTTAAACATACTTCTTAGTGTTTGTTCTCATCTGTAGCTACTAGAACTCTCTCTAAATCATTTCAAGTGTCTTTCTATACCCTGAATGTCCTACAAGCAGGGAATCATAATATTCCTTCAGAACCATTAGTACAAAGTCTAATAGGATATATATCTTTGAATTCCTACACATATAGTTATCTCTAATAAGTATACTAGCTAGGTACTCCTCTCCTTTGTCTAGCAATTCCTACTGAGTGTCTTAGATCTTTTGTAGAATAACTTTACTACCTGTATACACTATTCCTCTCAACCAGGAATCTTTAATAAAGGTAACATTTTTGTTATCATACTCTCCTTTATTAAACTGAGGACTTCTAAACAGTGTATCTGCTTTTACAAGTGTTTTTCTAGGTTTATACATTAAAACAAAGTCATAGTCTGTTAGTTCCATTCTCTAGCAAGCCTGTCTGTAGTTTAACTTGTGGGGGGCCTTAAAGTATGTCAAATTAGTATAGTCAAACTATACTTTAAAGGTTTGTCTTACTCTTAACAAGTACTAGTGCCAGTCCTTAATAGCTTTAATAATAGTAAGCATTTCTTTATTATAGATCTTATAATTTTACTCTACAGAGTTTAGAGACTAAGATCTGAATACTACAGAACACTATATACTATTTTGCTTTTAAGAAAGGACTACTCTAAGTGTGTAATTAGACAAATCAGTTTCTACTCTAAAGAGATTATACTCATTTAGAATTGTAAGAACAGGTTGTGAGCTCAATTGTCTTTTAAGCTCTTCCATAGCCTCTCTTTACTCATTTCCCCAAGTAAATAGAACATTCTTAGTTAGTTTAGTAAGTAGACAAGCTATTTTACTATAGTCTTTAATGAATCTTTAATACTAGTTGTAGAAACTAGTAAAACATTGTAATTACCTTAAGTTCTTTAGTTCTAGCCATTTATTAATAGGCTTTACTTTTTTCAGGTGTATTCAAATCTCATTGTTCCTAATAATGTGTCTAAGATACTTAGTAGTAGATCTCTCAAATTCACACTTCTAGGACTTAAGGAACAAGTGATTCTCTTGTAAGATTGTAAAAACCCTTTAAACTAAGTGTTTATACTCTTTAATATCTTTAAAATAGATGAGGATATTGTTTAGATAGACAACAACTAATCCCTCATTAATTAATTCACTGAAGATATTGTTTACAAAGCTCTAGAATGTAGTAGGGGCATTTGTAAGACTAAAGAACATGACTGTAAGCTTAAACAATCCTAGATTTGTTCTGAAAGCTGTCTTCTACTCATTGCCCTCTCTGATTCAAATATTATAGTATCCTTAGTATACATTAAGCTTTGTAAAGTACTTATAATCTTTGACCTTATCCAGAAGCTCTTGAATTAAAGGTAGAGGGTACTTGTTCTTAATAGTACCTTTATTAAGCTTTCTATAATCTTAGATTGGTCTTAAAGATCCATCCTCCTTCTTAATAAAGAAGAAAGACAATACTATGAAGGACTTTAAATATTGAATCCTTCCTAAAGCCAGATTCTTAGAAATAAAATCCTTGAGCACATTTTGTTCTCTGAGAGCTAGAGAGTACACTTTACAATCTGTAGCCTTAAAATCTGGCTTTAGATTAATAGTATAGTTCTAAGACTGATACTCTAGTAATTACTCAAAGGATTCTTTACTAAATACATTCTTGTATACTTTAAGATAATGAGGGATTGTAAAAACCAGGGTAGGATCATTATCAGTTCTCCTTAGATACTCTAGAACATTTGAATATATCTCTAGTTCATTCAAGAACATAGAAC
The DNA here is from genome assembly GCF_000271605.1 of Fomitiporia mediterranea MF3/22. Classification (NCBI taxonomy): domain Eukaryota; kingdom Fungi; phylum Basidiomycota; class Agaricomycetes; order Hymenochaetales; family Hymenochaetaceae; genus Fomitiporia; species Fomitiporia mediterranea. Next base: position 3,355,696 of record NW_006760391.1, on the reverse strand, counting down.
AACTGTCTAGACATCTAGTAAAGGACATAATACCTTGTCCCTAATCAATCTCTGGATTATACTTGTTTAACTAATTATATTCTAGAAAGATATTACTTAATACTAATGTAGTGACTGTTAGACAAATTGTCTCTGTATATACTTTAACAGAGAGTTCCACTTTAACATAGTCCTTTAGAAGACCTCTATCATTGTTTGTACTATTAGTATTAAAGACTAGGAAGGGATTCTTAAAAGGATATGTTATTAACTTGTTGTTCTTAACAAAACCTGTATTTATATATAATCTAGTACACTCTGAATCAATTAGAGTATACACATTAATGAGTCTATAATCTGTTTTAATTGTTAAGAACATATTTAGTTGCCTTCCAGTGCTAGAGCAAATGTATAAAGCTTCCCTAGGAGAAACTGAGCCTATAAGTCTATAAGGAATGTTCAAAACTGTTCCTACACCTTCTACCTCTTTACAGACTTCAGAATCAATAGGTTTATTAAAGAAATAAGAGTATTTACTGTTTAGAGTGTTATAATACAAACAATAATTGTTTATATTTGATTCAGATGTCTAGTATTAATTATTTACATAATAATAACTCTGTTCTAGCTCTTCCTCAAACAATACAGTGTCTATACCTAAGGATTGACAAAAGACTCCTCTTCCTCAATTTGTTCCTTGTCTGATTCTTTATCTATAAAGTCCCCTTCCTTCAACTCCTGTATTGCCTCTACAAAAGTAAACCTCTCCTTAAGTCCTATAACTCTGAGAATCATTCTAACTCTTTAATACTGAGAAGGATAAACTCTAGCAAAGTGACTAATCTCTCTACAAATGTAATAAGCTTGATTTTTCTTAGTATTGTTAATTAAGATGTCTATTAGTTCTCTAGCTCCTAAGAATGTTTTCCTATTAGGAGTTAATCTGAAAGAATGTGAGGTCAGTTAAGAATCTGTCTGAGTATTTGAGGCTTTAAAATATATAGTAGAATTGGATTAAGAGAAGTTGTAAGCCTTGTTAGGAAGGTTGAAGTACAGACAATTGTTAGACTGACTACTAGAGAGTCCCCTGTGTATAAGAGTCTCCCTGAGTTGAGTTTCATTATTATTAATCTGAATTGCATACTTTTTCCATTCATTATAAGTACCTAGGACTAGTAATATACACATTAACTGATAAAGTACTTTAGAATTAAAAGTATACTAAAGTAAATTAATTAATATAGAGTTATATACTTTACTACTCAGTCTAGCTTTAGTCTTTAGAATTTCAAACTATTAGAAAAATACATTTACAGAGTAACTTCCTTACTTGAGTTGTCTAAGCTTTTAGATAGTAGTTTCTTTCTTACTAGGGTCATTAAATAACTTCCCTAGTTACTCTATAAACTCTTAGAATGTTTGTGTGTAAAGGATTTTACTATTATTGTCTGTGTTTTGAGTAACCTAATTTTCTACCTATATAATAACTGTCCCTTCCTTTAGATAAGAAAGTATAAAGAGTATCTTCTTTTTACTACTATAGAAGGCTCTTTTATTAGTTAGAATATATAGTAGACATTCTCTTTTAAAGTCCTAATAATCCTTGCCTCCTTTGTATTCTCTGAGAGTAGTAACAATCTTTCTAGAATTTCTAATAGAGGTATAATGTATTACTATAGTAACAGCTTGACTGGTGGCTTCTGTAATTAATTGAGAGACTGAATTCATGTTTAAGTGTATATATACACCTTACTAAGGCTGTACAGGTTTGTGAGAGAGTATAAGAGAGTTTCCTGAAGGATTTGACATTATTCCTAAGGCTAGCTCTAATAAATTGACTTTTAAAGTACTGAATACTCTTTCAAATGCTTGAGTAAGCTCTAAAACGTTTGGGTCTTTGTTAAAGGCCAGTATGAATGATTATAAACAATGTCTAAGTCCTAGGAATAGTTCCTTCAACTAGTTTACTACCTAGGCAACTTTAATCTTTTAGTTTTAAACTCTTAAGCTACTTATATATACTCTGTTCTAAGTACAATCTAGTGACTCCTATCTAATAACACTAAATAACTGTAAGACAATACTGGACTTTCAGACTGTGAGGTCCCTGAAGGTATTACTACTTGAGAGAGACTCTAGTCAACTAGTAAACAAAGGCTAGAGATTAAGCTTTACAAGTAGTAAGTTAAAAAGTGTTTAGAAAAGAGTGTAACTATACAAATTGTAAAAACAACATACAAACTCAAAAGAGTGAAAGAGAGCAAAGGATGGTAGCAATTCAACCTTAAGAGTAGAGTATAAAATAATAGAAAAATGAAGTAACAAATGAGTGAGGGACAATATAAAATTAATAGAGTAGTAAATTAGTTTAATAGTTCTTTAAGAAAGTAAAGGTATGTTTATAAAGGGAGTAAGGAATACTTAAACAAGTAGTGGCTCAGCTTAAGCAAACTAATCAAGTAGTAGCTCAGATTAGGTAGATTAGACAGATTGTGTTATGGTTCTCCACTCTTGTACCTTCAGTTCTGAGGGTTCTACACCCTTCTGTACCAGAACTCAGAACTTCCATCCCTTAAGAGTACTGTCTATAGACTATATGTGTGTTAACTCTTACTACTACCCTTCCTTACTTTATCATTCCATTCCTTTGACCACCCCTTCATTCTTTGTATCATTCTATAGTCTCTTACCCTTTGTCCATCCCTTCATTCTTTGTACCTTTATCTTTGACATTCCTTTCTTTCATTCTTCATAGCTTATCATTCTTAAGTGACTCATACTCCCTGAGTGCTCTTGTGTAGTTTAGTATATATAGGCATACAAGATCAGACTGGTCCTGTAGTCTTGATCTTGTCTACTCTAGGTAGTCCTGTACTCTTAGGCTCACTCTATATACTCTACTCTTGTCTCACTCTCTCTCTCTGCCTGTTCTACAAGTTCTGACTACATTCTAGTACTTACATTCTGTATCTCTGTTGTGTAAGATAGTTGTAGCCTGGGTCCCCTTACTGAGCCTTCAGGTCCCCTCTACACTGTTACTGACATTAGATCAAGACTACTCATCACCACCCTACAACTCTCCTACATTTTGAGCATTAGTACTTACTGTTGTGTCAATCTCTTTTCTTTGTCCTAACCCTTCTACATTTTTAAATTTTAAACTCTCTAAACCTCTGTTAAACTTTTACTACCCTTCTTCCATTTATTACCCCTTTTAGTTTAGTACTGATTCCTTTATAGTGTAAACATGAACCCTCCTACACTAACTACTACCCCTACTGTCCCACCAGATCAGTAGTTACAAGCAGAACTAGCTCAATACATACAGACCTCTATCTAAGAGGCCTTTGCCAACTACATGCTCTCAGCCCCTTTAGAACCTGTTCTGATTGTTCTAGAAGTTACAACCTGTTCTAGAAAGAAAGTGTATATAGCCTGCCCTTCAGACTTTAATAGGTAGCACTTTGAGGACTTTCAGTACCAAGTCAAACTATACATAGCTACTACTTCAACTGATCTATCCTCAGATCTCAATTGTGTCCTATTTGTCCTCTCCTTCATGAAGGAAGGTAATACAGCCACTTGGGCCCAGAACTGGATTGAAGGCTATCAGATTAGAAGCCTGATCTGACTTTAGAACAATAAGTCATACTCAGAATTCATAGGGCAGCTCTGTACTTCCTTTATTAATCTGAATAAGAAGTGTAATGTGTAGAACAAGCTTGTGTCTCTGTGACAGGGCAAACATTCTACTAATGCCTTCTTTCAGGAGTTTGATATCCTGGCCTAGAAGGCAGGATTCATACTCAGGTTCAATAATGTCCTTATTAGAATACTTGAAAAAGCTCTTTACTCAGAACTGGTTGATAAGATTCTTAGGATAATGTTAGAACTGGTCACTTACACTGAGTGGAAGATGTGTACTATCTCCTTTGACTAAGCTACAGCTTGAATGTGTCAAGTCTGTACAGAATGCCTACACATGTGTCTGGCTCTGACAGTTCTGAGCCCTCAGATTAATCTGCCTGTAATTTGTAATCAATCTGTTCTAATAGACATTAGAGAAGCCCAAAAGTAAGGAGTATACTTTGCCTGTAGAAAGTCAGGACACTAGATTAAGGACTGCCTACAGAAGCAACAGTATATTTGTCAGGTCATTAGAGTAATAATGAGTGACAAACAGGATTTGTAGTAAGAAGCTCTTTCTACAAATCTAAAAGTCACCTTGAAACTCTCAGACCCTGACTATGTACCCTAGGATTTTGTAGAGGCCCAACAGTGAATGTGGTACTGAAGGACTATGATTTGGATTTTTTAACAGCCACTTTTGATTCAATAGACACTGTAGGATTAGAAGTAAATAAAGTAAGAAAAACAGAAAAAGTAGAAAAAGTAGAAAAAGTAAAATAACAAAATTATTTATTAGAAAGAAAAAAGCCAAAAACAAAAGTAGATAGTTCTCCTATTTCTTCTGATTCTTTTGATTCTTCTCTTTACACTTCATCTGAGTCTAAATCTGTACAATCCAACCTGTCACTTCTGTGTTCCAAGATTATAGAATGTTTGGAACACTACCCAGCCCTGTTTACTACTCAGTAGTTTGTCTGTAGTATCAAGTAGGGATAGTCTCAGCTGAGTTTACAGCTAAGAACATGAGTCTGTCCTTGTTGAAAGAGAGAGGTTACTAAGGAAATGTTAGTATATATACTCACTCTTTTAGATGACAAGGCTGTACAAGCTGTACATTCCCTTCAGAACAAGCAGTAGTTTATTAGAGGATGTTCTAAGTACTAGCTCCAGGTCCCTGTCCTCTTAGCTCCCTTCTCAGGATCCCCCCAGATCCAAACAATAGCTCTAGTAAACAGTAAGTGTACTGGTTTGTATATTAATAAGGCCTTTGTACAGGAACACTACCTCCCTACTTGACACATTCTACTTCCAATCCTAGTATATAATACAGACAGAACCCTGAACTGGAATAGTCAGATTACTAAGTTTGTCCAACTACAAATGACTGTTTAGGATTATAAGGAAAGTATTGAGTTTAGAGTCACCAATCTTAGAAAGACAGACATCTTCATTAGATTCAAATGGCTCAAGGCTTACAACTCTACTATTGACTAGTTAGAGTAGACACTCACTTTCAATCAGTGTCCTGAGTCTTACAGCTATCTTGTACTACTGTTCTGAGTAGATACAGACACTTCTAATGTTACTAACAGTTCTGATGAAGGTGACTAGTTGTTCTTCTTTGACTAGAATAGATATGTAGACACATATTCTAGTCAAGGTAGAATAGAGTCAATCTGAAGAATGTCTAAGACAGAACCAGTCTGGAACCCTCTCAGAATAACTCTACTCTCAAACACATGTAGACCCAACCTGCCAGATTTTGTCTAAGAGTTTCCTAAAGTCTTTAGTAAAGAGGAATTTGACTAGCTTCCTAAACACTGTCCTTAGGACTATACAATTGAATTGACTGAGAGTTTCCAACCTAAGGATTATAAGGTCTACCTACTCAACAGAGACAAACAGGAGGTGCTTGACAAGTTCCTTTAGGAAAATCTTTAGAACAGCTAGATCTAACCCTTAAAGTCCTCTATAGCCTCCCCTTTCTTCTTTGTCAAAAAGAAAGATAGGAAGCTCTGCCTAGTTCAGGATTATTGTTGTCTCAATAAGGGTACTATCAAAAACAAGTACCTACTCCCCCTGATTCAGGAGCTCATTAATAAGACACATACATCTAGGGTTTTCACTAAGTTGGATGTTTAGTGAGAGTATAATAATATTTGGATCTAAGACAGAGATGAGTAGAAGGCTGCATTCTAAACTAATTACAGACTGTACAAACTAACTATAATGTTCTTCAGACTAACTAACTTGCTTACAACATTCTAGTCATTCATGAATCACATTCTTACAGATCTGATTAACTTAGAGCATGTTAGTGTGTATCTAGACAACATTCTAATCTTCACTCAGACAGTTGAGTATTATTACTAACTAATCTGAGTAGTCCTACAGTAACTCTAAGATAATAAGCTGTTCCTCTAAGAAGTAAAGTACTCTTTTGTATAGGAGTTAGTGGATTATCTGAGCTTTGTGATTAGTGGAGGAGAGGTCTGTATGGATCTGGCAAAGGTAACTGTAGTTTAGAACTGGCCACAACCTTGGAACCTGAAACAGGTCTAAGTGTTCCTTAGGTTTACAAACTACTACTAACACTTTATTCAAGGCTTCAGTACTATTGTCTAGCCCCTTCACAATCTTACTAGCAAAGATGTTCCTTAGTAATAGAGTAATCAGTAGTAGTCTGTGTTTAAGTCCCTCAAACAGACTATTACTAGTGAGTCTGTATTAGTAGTTCCAACAGTTGTAGACAAGTTCTGAGTCAAAGCTGACTCTTCCAACTTTGCAAATAGAGTAGTACTGTCCTAGTTCATTGATAGAAAGTAGTGTCTGATAGTGTTCTAATTGGAATCCCTCTCTGTAACAGAACAGAACTACTCTATCTATAATAAGGAACTCCTTACAATTGTCTGTTCCCTAGAAGAGTAGTATCAATATCTCCTTAGTACAGTGTAGAAGTTTACAATCTGGAGTGATCACCTTAATCTCTAGTACTTCTAAGCACCTCAGAAGCTTAACTGCTACTAGGCCTACTGAATGTTAGAACTGTAGAACTATGACTTTGTACTAACCCACAAACCTGGAACACAAATGACAAAAGCTTATTTACTCTTGAGACAAGTAGGTCATAAAAGGGGGGAGAATGATAACAAAAATCTTGTTCTTCTAGACAATTCCTGTTTTGCATTCAAGACAATCTGAGAGATCTGACTCAAATCTGAGGATGTTAACTTTGTCACCTGTATATAGTAAGCTCTGAGACACATACAGGACTGAGTCATAGTAAAGCAGCTAGAGAAGCAGGCAAGGGATTAGGAGGAGGATAAGGATGGATAGGTTTACTAGGAAGGCTGACTGTATGTTCTGAAGGATTAGAAACTGTAGGAGAACATTGTCTGAGCTTATTACAACAATCTGACTATAGGACATTCAGGCTGACACAAAATGTAGGAACTCATTACTTGGAACTACTGGTGGCCCAGAATGTAGAGGGAAATCCTAAAGTATGTGACTAGTTATAATATATACTAACAGACTAAGGCTTACTAGACAAGGGTTCAGGCTCCCCTACATCTGTATTAGATCCTAGATTACTCTTAGGAAGAAGTCTTAGTAGACCTGATTAGCAAGCTACCTGAGTCTCAGGGTTACAACACTATCTGTATAATTGTTGACTGATTCTCTAAGCAAGTCTACATAGTTCTAACCTGAATAGAACTCACTTCTGAAAGTATAGTGTGTATTTATCAGAATCATGTCTTCTAGTTGTACAGACTCTCTCAGAAGCTCATTCACAATTGTAGACTGTAATTTGAGTCAAAATTCATACAGGACTTGTATGTGCTTCTTAGAATTCAAGGGAACCCTTCTACTGTATATTACCTACAGACTGACAGTCAAACTGAGTAAGTCAATTAGGAGATCAAACTCTACCTCTGAATGTTTATCAATCATTAGTAATCAGATTGGTCTGAATAGTTAGTTCTAGCAGAATTTGTGCACAATAACTAGTAACACTCTGTAACAGGACAATCCCTGTTCTTCCTCAATCATAAGAGACATTTGTACTAGAGGACAGTTCCAAACTGGAACAGTAGTTCTGAATCTACAACAGACTTTGTAGAACAGATGTACAGAACTAGGGAGGATGTATGAGCTCTTTTGAAGAAGGCAGTACAGGTTATGAAGCAGAACTATGATTGGAAGAGGTCTGTGGCTGAGTATTACCAGCCTAGTAACAAGGTTATACTAGAAGCTACTAATCTGACCTTAGATCACCTAATGAAGAAGTTAGACAACAAGTGCTTCAGACCCTTTGTTATTAAAAAGAAGGTTAGTGCCTCTACTTACAAACTCCAACTTCCAGCAACATGGAAGTACATACACCCAGTGTTTAATAAGGTTCTGTTGTCTTAGTACTATAATCCCAATTTTCCTTCACAACAAAGACTCTCTCTACCTCTACCAGAACTCATTAGCTCTGAACTAGAATACAAAGTAGAGTACATAGTAGATACTAAGCTGCTACACAGAAAACTCAAATTCCTTGTTCACTAGAAAGGGTACCTAGTTGAGGAGCACACTTGGGAACCTGCTAAGAACCTTACCTATACTCCTAAGACAATCTAAGACTTCTATCAGCTTTATCCTGGTACTCTACACAAACTCAGCCTTACAGATTTTTAAGCCTTACTATTCTGACCTATGCCTGAGTTACTGACTAAGCCCCATGTTCACTAATCAGGATGATTGATTTTAGAGGGGGGGTGATGTTACAGTTCTCTACTCTTGTACCTTCAGTTCTGAGGGTTCTACACCCTTCTATACTAGAACTTAGGACTTCTGTCCCTTAAGAGTACTGTCTATAAACTATATGTGTGCTAACTCTTACTACTACCCTTCCTTACTTCATCATTCCATTCCTTTGACCACCCCTTCATTCTTTGTATCATTCTATAGTCTCTTACCCTTTGTCTATCCCTTCATTCTTTGTACCTTTATCTTTGACATTCCTTTCTTTCATTCTTTATAGCTTATCATTCTTAAGTGACTCATACTCCCTGAGTACTCTTGTATAGTTTAGTATATATAGGTGTATAAGATCAGACTAGTCCTGTAGTCTTGATCTTGTCTACTCTAGGTAGTCCTGTACTCTTAGGCTCACTCTATATACTCTACTCTTGTCTCACTCTCTCTCTCTACCTGTTCTGTGAGTTCTGACTATATTCTAGTACTTACATTCCACATCTCTGTTGTATAGGATAGTTGTAGCCTGGGTCCCCTTACTGAGCCTTTAGGTCCCCTCTACACTGTTACTGACAGATTGAGTAGGAGGAGTAACTAAGTAGTAGCTTGAGTTAGAGAAAGTTGAGTAGTAGCTCTAACTATGTGTAGAATGAATCAAACAGTAGTTCAGACTCAAAGGAGGGTAAGATTAGATAGAGAGGATAGTTGAGTAGTAGCTCAGACTAAAAGGATATTGATTGAGTAGTAGCTCAGACTAAGAGTAGTATTAAGGTAGAAATAAGTTTTTTAACTCTTATGTTAGAGAAGATGTGTTCTCTAAGTTAATAGTACTCTCAAACTGTGAATGTAGACCTGTAGCCCTTAATCCAACTATATTCCCAAAGCTACTAGCTAGGATTTATACTAGAAGAACAAGTAGAACTATAAGAAGAGTTAAAAAACTAAGGAACTACTGTATCTACAAACTACTTTTTATATTAACTGAATAACAAGAGTAAAGTAAGGAATAAAACTTAAGAATAAGATCAAAGAAATAATAAAGACAAATATTACAAAGCTAACAGGTGTATTAGAGGCCAGGAAGAATTAATAGAGTGTTGTACATTAGAGAATATAGACTAAGAGACTATTACACAAGAAAGGTACAAGTTACTATATTAGGCAAGAAATAGATTAGCTACATTGTGATTGTATACACTACTTCATGTCTCTGTAGCTCTCTCCTACACTCAATACTAAGACAATCTCTATGAAACTTTGTGAAACAATAGATAAGATGTTAAGGATTATAAAAATCCAGTTATAATGTTGGTCTTTCATAAAGCTGACAAAGATATGAAGAAAACAAAATAGGTCCAATCCTACAATCCTAACAGTAAGTTCTAAAATTGAATACAGAAGTATAAAGATAAGGTTAGAAGTTAATAAGGATAATTGTCTCCTAAACTAAGTCTATTAAAGAAGACTTAGAGAAGTAACTAAAACTCTAGTTGTCAGTTCTAGAGATAGTATAAAGTAACAGTCTTTTATATTACAGAAGTTATAAGGAGTCATTAGAAGTTATAATACTCTACCTTATAAGAAAATGTATTATAAACTAGTATACAAGAAGTATAGGCTGAGTCAGAGTAAGTTATAAGAAGACTACAGAACAATACAAAGCTCTACACTATAGGAAAAGTATTACACAGCTTAGAAAGTATAACTAGTCAGGAGGACTCATAAGGAGTCATTAGAAGCTTAAAAGGAAGTATAGAAAACATAACAATACAGTAAAGGAGTTATTAGAAGATTAATCTAAAATATAAGAAGACACAAACTAGTGTTAGAAGATTAATCTAGAATATAAGAAGTGTAGCATAATGTCTAAAGGATTAGCCAGCTCTACTTCATAGAAACAACAGTAAAGAGAGTTACTAAAGTTACTAGAGTAACATTACTCTAGTAAAAGGTATATAAGAAGGCCAGTTTGGCCCTCAAAAGTAGTTTTATTAACTTAAGTTACTTAGTACTTAAAAGTACTCTACTCTCAACCTACTAGGCTACACTTGTAGCTTGACTAAAGTAGGACTCCTCTACCCTCTTACTCTACAAGCTAATAAGTCTTACCCTTTATACTCTATTATATTACTATTCCTAATAATCAGAACTAGTAAAGTGAGTATATTATACATTATATATAGTTTATTTTCTTCTACTCTGTCTCTTATTACTACTTTTAAAGTTACACCTTTTAGTTCTTCCTTTAATGTGTATACATAATACTTAAAAACTGAGACAATTCTAATACAATAGATGAGAACAAGAGTGAACTCTGTATAGTATTTATACAGTAGTAAATGAGTAGCTTTATAAATCTCTACTTTTTACTCTACACTTTTTTAATCATTCTGTTCAAATCAGAATTAAGTACAAGTATCTTTATTATCTTTATAGTATAATTTCTAACTATTTATATATTAGAAAGCTTTAATATAGTACTTTAGAAGACAGTTAGTATTCTTCTAATAAGAGAGAAGAGAGTATTATACATATTAAGATTAATACTATTGTCCAACTACTAATATACATTAGTAAGAGACACATACTAAGACAAAATGAATTTTTCATCAATATAGTACTTATTATACCTATTTAAGATCTACTTAAAAAGGTAGTATACAAGATAGTCACACTTTATATTATTGTACAAAGTAGACTCAATAGTATTACAAAAATGTTTTAGAGTAGGAATCAAATCAGATAGATAGATTGTAGACTATAGAAGGATTAAAGACACTATTAAGTTAAAGGAGAATATTAAAGAAGAGGCTAGACATGACTGTATAATGTGTAAGGAGGTGTTTACATATATTGTTACTTTACACAAATTGATCAGAATGAGTAGGAAAATAGGAGAGGAATATAAGGTTTACAGACAGAAGGGTTAGTAAGTTCTGAGTATATTGTAAAATATTAAATAACCTGAATACAAAGAACAAAGTAATCAAAATCAACTTAATCATACTTTTACACAAAATACAGACTAAATACAAGATAACATACTCTTAAGATTAAAGTTGAGTAGTAATAGAGAGTGAATAAAAATGAGATAACTGAGTAAAGAAGTATAATAGTGTATTAGAAGTAATGTACCATATTTACATAATAATTTGCCTGACTACACCTTTACTTATTCAAGTCAAACAGATAGATAGTAGATCAATCATTATAATTAGTCTATTTTATTAAGTAATCTAACACTTCCTTATATATTATATACAGATAAAGTAGATAAATAAGTACTATAAAGAGTTAATCAAACTATACTAGAATTTGACTAATGTATAGTAGATAACAAAATCAGTTATAATTAGTTTATATTTGATTAAAACTGTAACACATATATTAATACAAACTATATGAATTAGTATAAAAGGGTTTATAAATATAGAATAATAATAATAAAATTGATTAATATCTTTTAAATATATTGTCACACTCATACAACACATATGTTCTAATATGTTCTAATCAGAAGGGCTCAGTTGTATCAAATTCACATTATCCTCATGTTAGCAATCCTTTGATTACATCATCATTACTCAAACAATAGTCTTAGTTGCTTAATTCAGATTAGTTAGGTTTCAGACTATAGTTTCAATCCACAAAGGTAAGACTCAGAGCCTTCAGACAATTGATTGATTAATACAAAGAGGACTTAGACCTGGAGTTCTGGACAGATTGATACAAAGGAAACAGTGGTGGGTTTGTTCACAAAGGACTAGTAGTTACAAAGGACTCATATTTTCTATAAATACTCTCATATAATTCATACTTTCTAATAATCAAGTTACTCTACTACAATTCTTAGTGTGTAATTTGACAGTCTTAGTAGTAAACATTCTACTTTATCTAGTCTTGTCTCATACTGTCTTATTCCAAGTGTAGCTTTGTCATTCTGTACTATTCTTGTCTTGTTAATTGTCACCTTCAGAGCTTGTACATTCTACTTGGATCTACCTATTCCTTCTCACACTTGATTCCTCTCAGTGTCTGTACCTTACAGACTCAACTGATTCTCTTCTACCTTAACTAGTACTTGAGATTAACAATATCAAGTTATTAAATGCCTTATTAATTAAGAAAATTGTTTGTTTTACTTTTACTTAAATGTTCACCTTTAAATCCTAGAAGACTTTGAGTGAAATATAAAGAACACTCTTGTCAAAGTAACTATTATTATTTTATATATTCAAATCACAAGTTTTTATACTAAACTCTAATAATACTCTAATACTCTAATAACACAGGTCTTATTAATGAATTATAATGTTGTATTTAAAGAGGCTTTAGTATGATTGTATTTAGATCATATTATTATATTTATTGTTACACTAATAGAATTATTTATTTATTTATATTATACAGTACAGAAATTACATTTGAAGCTATTATTAAGAGGAGGTCCAGAGGGCAAGCCCCCTGACTTTCACTGAAGGTGAAAAAGTAAAGCTTGTGGTCAATAAGGATCTTGTGTACTTACAATATTTGTAGACTTCCTTCAAAGGCATGTCCTGGCTCTTTACTATGAGAGTAAGTATGACAAATTACTAGCAAAAGATACAGTTGAAGAGCTTGACAGACAAGGGTCTTTCAATCTGTTTAAAGGTTCTTCTTACTGTAGAAGCAGGCTTTAGACTTGGTATTATTGTCTGTGACAGGTTATTTGAAGATAGTGAGACTGCCATTTGCCTTGTCTGTTAGAATGATATGTGGACTGTTAACTGAAAATATTTTAGTTACTGTCACACGAGGCAAAATCAAATTTTGGAAGTATTCAGAATTTTAATCAGAACGTGAGAAAGCTGCTCTGATTGGCTGCTTTTACATTCTGACTAAAATTCTGGTCAATACATAATGTGAATTTGCCTCGTGTGTGTTGGAAGCCTTGTACAGGGCATCACCTTTTGTTGGGTGAGTAGAGATCTTCCAAACACACTGGTCATCATCTCTTGGTAAGAGATTTCTTTGAATACTTCAGCTTGGACTCACCGGGATAGGACTACCCCTCTGATATATGGAACAATCTTGCTATGTTTGGCTCTCTACAAGTGTTCAGGGTACTGGAGAATGTCATCCGGATTCAGGGGATTCTATCTTGTTAATGTTATCGTCACTGACCAAGCCTTATCCTACTGTCTGCTAGTAGAATTTTGCATACTCGAGATTCTATGCTGACAAATATATATAGCGAAATATTCTGTTGCGTACTAAAAATAGTCCAAAATCAGGTTTTTGTGAGCAATCCATCCGTTTCGACACTTCTGAATGCTGCTGGAAGTCCAACGCTTCTCTGCATCTTCGGAAGTTACATGCTGGTCAACCTGAAGGAGGCGTGCGAGGTGGCGTTTCCTGAACGAACGAATTACAGATCAAGCACTGATGGTACTAGTGAAATTGAATACGCAATCAGTAGATTCAGTACGCATATAGTCTTTGTTGTCTCTTTTCAACGCAGCTGATACATTGTAAATACTTCATTAGCATCCTCGTATGAGGAAGGCACACCAAGCGTTTGGAGCTGCGATTTCGCCGTTCGATCCTAATGAATGCCGGGAACCCTATTTACCTGGGATATTTTAGGCGCATGATATCGCGCCCAGACACATTTGTGTTTTCCCATTGGCTTCTTATTTTTGTCACGTATTTGATATTTATTCCAGGTGCAAGTCAAGCGACCGGCATCTGGACGAAGTATTGTACACGCGGAGCGGAACGAGTATTCTATGAAAATCGTAATATATAAAAGCGTTCAAGTTAGGTATAAGTCAAAGCAAAGGCAATCTGCATCGGACAGTTGCAGAATGCATACACAGAAACACTATTATCTATATCCATATGATATTAATTCGAATCTAAACTTCCTCACCAAGACGCCACTCAAGCAAATCAGCATACTCGTTTATCCCTTTCACAAGTGCCTTAACGTGTGTACGAGTTGGAGTTCCAAGCTCGGGACTCGTCACTGAGCTATTTGAACTGGTAATAACCTTCTTCAAGTCTTCTATCCCCTTCACAGTTGAGCCTCCAGGGCCTTCAACGAAAGTGTCCTTCCCATCGACGCCCTCTGCAGCACCAAGCCACTTCGCAAGTTGTCGAATCTCCTTAGGGTCTGCGAAGCCCCACCAACGTTCCTCCTTCTCATGTTTAGCAGGCCCTATTATTCCACCCGGACCCCAGACCGCGAGGAACCAGCCCCACTTGCGGAGTCCTGTTCGGTCCTCTTCATCCGGTATCTTTGGCTTCCTGCGTTTGTCCTTGTCCTGGCGCATAGAAGAAGCATAGTACACACGCCCAGATGAATCCCTGCCTAATGAACCAAAACGTGGTGCATAAGTTTGTAGTTCGAGCATACGCGCATTCTCGAGTGTCGCGAGTTTCCGTTTATGGGCTGCGTAAGCAGTGCGATATGCCTTGTCCTTCTCCGGATCTTTCTCTCTAGCCTTTCCTTTATCCGAAGTACCTTCAGCGCTCTGATCGTTCACTGGCTCTTTATCATCCTTCCTTTCGCCCCATCCAAGAGAAACACGCTCTTCAGCCCAGCGTTCGTTCTCCTTGCGTATCTCCGAGAAATACGACCGATTCTTTTCCCGTGCGTCATTCGCTTGTTTTTCAATGTCAGCGCGAATAGAGGGTCCTTGCATGGCACATTCGCAAAGTGCGATGATGCAGGGTATAAGCTGCAGAGGGTGTGTCACGCTATTATCCAGGATAAGGACTTCTTCATCTCCAGGCGTATTTCTTGTGTTTGTGCGTGACTTAATGCGGGAGCTTGTGCGATTTGTGTATGAGTCGGCCTCGTCTTCGGCATCATCTTCTGCGAACGAAGGTCGGGATGCGGGGTCCGGAATTGGAACGACGAAGAAATCGTTCGGCAAGGCCTTTCGAAGAATCTTGAGACGAGCCCAGAGCACTGCGGGATCTGAGCCTGAGCTGCTGATTTTCTTCAGTGTCTCGCGAATGATTTTCTGTTCATCCGGCTCTGCATCCGCCACAATTAAATCAAGTAACCCGTATATAAGCGCCTTCGCGCACGGTCGGCTGAGCACGTCAAAGAGGTCCAGATCTTCTAAATGGGTAACGCCGACTCTCGTTATTAATGGAGAAAATCGTAGCATGAATTCTCGTATCTGCAGCGGTGGACAATTGTGAGAAGCCTGAATTTTTTGGCATGATACACCTTGATACTTACATAAAACCTATCTTCGGCTTGCGAAAGGTCCAGCTCCGTCGGCACCGCGGTCCATTTCGGCTCTCGGATCGGCTTCTTGACTCGTGGAGCTCGTGTTTTTGGTTGCTCCGGTTGAAGGCTCTTCGCGTCGCTACTTTGAATATTCGAATTGAGCCTGAATACGTTCGCCATAGCTGTATGCAGCGGAACATTCGGCATCATGGGTTGTAACTGCACCGGTATTCTTCTATAGTAGCGGGTCAAAACAGCATCAGACAATATATAGTTGGTAGCCTTACCCAGTAGGAGGAAGTCCTTTCGACTTTCGACACCGAATACAATTGCAGGTATCCTCACATTTAGGGCAACTATATGGGTTCTCTTTGTTTGAACACACATTGTTTGAAGAAACAACGAAATCTGACTTACGCCCATTGATAGCCCGCTTCAGATACATGTCTTCCATTTTGAGCGGCTGTACAATGCTTTATCGCTTCAATATCTTGACCATATCTATTTCTCAGGCAAGGCTTGCAATATTTGGATTTGCAGCGTTTCTTGGAAAGAATTGTACAATGAAGGCCCACTAGATAGAACAAGGGTTCAGCAGGGTATCTTGACATGCATTTCGCGACGTAGGAACCACGGGAACGGAAGGAGCAGAGTCCGCCTCGACGGGCACATGCTTACATATTGTTTCCGTCCATACTATGTTATAATTGTTGATGGATAGGCATACTCACATGAGTTATCAAATTTCCGTCGGCATTGATGACAGCGAAAGTAGCCATTGGGATAACCTTCCGGCTCCTTGTCTCTTTGTTTCGCTGTCATGGATAACTTGGGTTTCTTATTTGGAGATTCTGTAGATGCATTGACGTTGAAAGCCCTCTTCGAAAGTGGGCTTGGCCTTATGCCATTATTGAGCGTACCCTTCATGAATGATTTAGACAATGGCGGGGGCGGAATATCGACAAAGGCTTGACTACGTCGCCCTTGTAGTGGTGTTCCGCTGAAAGGCCTAGATGAATTACCAGGAGTTGAGCGATGGAATGGTGACGGGGGGATCTCGACGAAGACATCTAGCTTCCGTTTCTTTGAGATAGAGTTGGGTTGAGATCCAGACATATTCTGTGTCAGCAAGGTTGACTTCGCTGTGGCGTTCGGAGTATTCCTCGTGGTTAAATGCACAGTTTGTGCAGGAGATGGCGGAATATCTAAGAATACCTCGATGCGGTGGTTGCGGAAGTCGGAAAGGCGGGATAGTGGAATGGAAGAGGAGGAGGCGGCTAGAGTACTCATCAGAGGATGCAGTCGCAAGCCTCGGTTGTTCGGAGGTGGTGGTTAGAGGACAGGATGTTGGTTTGTGGACGCGAGATGGATTGAACAGAACATATGATGACATAATTCCGCGCGTGACCGTGTCAATTACCTCATCCCAAAAATTCGTCACGGCCATCGGCCCCGCTGAGCTGGACACCTCGTCTTCACCGACTCCCCTCCTTTCCGTCAGACAAAGCTCTGAAAATCAAAAATGGCGCACGCCGACCACACTCGCGATCCTTGGTGCGTATGTTTTGCATTTTTGAGTTTACTAGCTGCTAAGTTTCTCTGTTCGAATAGTCCCTGGGTCGTCCTCAACGACTTCGGCGGTGCATTCGCTATGGGTGCCATTGGTGGAGGTATCTGGCATGGTGTCAAAGGGGCACGGAACTCGCCAAGGGTATGTCCGAGTGTTCTTCTCATAATACATTTTATTTATCGTAATACTTCAGGGCGAACGCCTCGTCGGTGCAGTTTCCGTCATTAAGGCTCGTGCGCCTGTAACTGGAGGCAATTTCGGTGTTTGGGGAGGCATGTTCTCGACATTTGATTGTGCGGTAAAGGGGTACCGACAAAAAGAGGATGCATGGAATGCTATCATCTCCGGATTCTTGACTGGCGGGTGTCTCGCAGCACGAAGTACGTCTATTACACCCAGCTCCTACTTTCCTTGCCTGACAAGCTTGTTCACTGCGCAGGTGGGCCACGATCTGCACTTGGTTCTGCCATTGCATGTAGTATACTTCTAGGCGTCTTCGAGGGTGTCGGTGTCCTGCTGAACAGAGTTTTCAGCGAAGGCAACCGACAGCAACTTCCACCTTGTACGTTTACCGTTCGTTATCTCCGCGCGGTCATGACCTCATTTTTCATTGGTTCCAGTACCCGAAAGCATGTCACCAGCCACAGCTCCTGCATAGTCCTTTGCACACTGCACTTCGTCTCGTTCACATTAGATCTCTTATGTATTGTCACATCTGCACTTCCTTACCTTTTATCCCTACTCAGCTGTCGATGCATAATACACCTACTGCACCAGGACTTTGGTATTATCACCACGAGAAATGCGAGTTTGTATGCGACTATTGGTTGGCCGTACAGCGACTGACCCGAGGTTGCTGAAAAGTCTGGCGGACCTCCGATACACGGAATGACATGCGACCTGATTCGCTGACCGACGATACTAATTGGCACAGAGTCTCATTCGCCTTTTGCATATCTTTATTGTCACTATTGGCGCTTCTCGCCGGTTATGTTCACTCAGCTTTTCAATAAGCACAATAAAATATGCTGCGTAAGAATTAGTAAAATTATCGAACAAACCGTGCTGTCGAAAAAAGGAAGAAATTTAAGGGACAATTGACAACTGGTCACGTGAGCAACGTCAAAGCTTTGAGCACTAACACTCGAGCACTGTCTGCATGCCTTCTTATGCACTTTTGGCTCAGAGTGCACGTCCAGCGTCTTTCATACGGCATGGGTTCAAAGTTGTAAGACCTCGATGCGTACGACATTGTCAAGTCGTTTACCGCACAGCTTCAACTTCTGCCGCTTTAGCAAAGGAGGAGCTCAAAGATGCCACGCAAACTCTGAACGAACGGCAAGACGAAACGCGATATTCTCTACAAAATGTGCGATCAGTCTTAGCATCATCATTACGTCTCAGAGGCAAAGCAAGTGCTAGACCCGATTCAATACTTGAACCTCTCGTCTCAGCGTGCGACTCTCTTCTCGCTTGTGAACTCGGTAGAGATGTCCGAATCGCTGGTACGTCAATGCTTTAATGCCCACGTTTATTTTGGTGCTGATGATTGAGGTGAAGTGTATAGCGAGGAAGATACCCCGGCTCGTGATCTCGTCACCGTTTTGCTAGACGATCCATTATCTTCGGATGCGACTTTACGCTCTGCTATTCAAACACGCTGGACAACACGGGAAGGATCACGGAGACGTGCTCTTCTGTTTCGGTACGCGCTAAGCACTGCAGGTTATGATGAGCGTAACGTATCCTTAACCCATTTTTTATTAGAGCGGCTGCGGTAGATTCCGACGTTGTTGACGAGAACGCAATATCCGTTGCATCACCGTTTTTCACTCGGTTCTCACATCCTGTTTCGCTGCATGGGCTCAGCCACTCGACTCCCATAAATGAAACTGTCGCGCATCTTTTAGAAGCCGATGTTCTGATCATTGTCGTTTCCCCGTTTCAATCACCTTCCTTCCCCGTCCTTTTCACGCTCTTACGGAACACACATGCTCTACTAGTTGTGGATAGTGCTCTAAATCCTGCATCTCCATCAGCAAAACGCCTTCGTTCTCAAGTTGCGGACAAATATGGATGTGATGCAAGTAGGGTTCTTTTAGTTGACACCTCCCGTGCACGCCGTGGAGCGACAACATTGTCGAAAGATCCATCATCTGCTACTACAGTCCGTAGTTTTCAGGAAGACGTATTGGCTTCCGGAATTCCGGCACTGCTCAAGACTCTAACCGATGTGGTTTCTCTCGGGACAGCTCGATTGCGTGCAGATGCAGAACTAACAATGACGAAATACGCTGTATCAGCATCAAAGCAGGTCTTACAGACGGCAAAGGAAGAAGTGCGTTATGTACGCAGTCGCGTCAGTGCGTTGCAGGAACACGCACTGGAAGAACGTGAATGCGCTGAAGCGGAAATCTTGGGTGGCGATGCTGATTTAGCGACTCCAGACGAACAAGGGAGAATAGCCAAAGGAGTTGAGAGGGCAGCTGTAGATATCAGACCTGTTTTAAATGGATTGACATGGTATCGGCTGCCGTTTGTCGTAGATGACGTGAGCGTCCGAGTTGATAACGCAGTTGAGCGTGCGTTTTCAAGGGAGTTTGAGCAGGAGGTACGATTGATTTCATATCAATGTTCAAACTTGGGCTGACTCTATGAGTAGTTGATGTTCCATACTGGTCGTCTTTCTGCGCGTCAAGTGCATTTGGTTTCACGGACAATGACTCTTCTTGCTTCTCTTCCTCCAACTTTCCAATCATCTCTTCTACAAAATGCTGTTGCGCAACTCACATCAGCACCGTCGTTCCCAATCACTTCATCTGCACCTTCTCCAACTTATTCACCCTTATCAAATAACTCGACACCAATCCCAGCTCTACTCACTCCTGTCCGCTCACGTACCGCCCAACTAGCGCACGCAACACGCTCATTACACCTCTCAGCTCAACGTCTCCTCTTACTCACTTTTTCGACAACCACGTTGTCCACCGTCTCGTCTGCTCTTCTCTATGTCAACACCACAGCCGATGCAGCCAGTTCCATCGGAGCCGGACTACTCGGAACGCTCCTTGGTCTGCGCTGGGCAGTGGGACGTTGGGCGCATGCACGAGAAAAGTGGTGGGGTTCCTTTAGCCGTGTGGGTGACGGGTTAGCAAGGGATATGAGCAGCACTTTGAGAGGTGTGTTGGATAGGCAAATATGTGTTGTGCCCAATGAGGCATGCAAAGGATTGCAGAGACTTGTAGAGAGGCGGGAAAAGGAGATCGGGGAAGTTGAGGATGAAGTGGAAAAACTTGCGTCTGTGCTTGAAGGACCGAAGGAGAACACGGCGCGGGACAAGATTGACGAGGATAATGTAATGTAACCTCGCACGTTTGATGGTAGATTGGATTTCTTTCCCTTGGGCCTTCAGAGCTTGCGCGCCACGAAACAAGTAAGGATAACAGATAGATAGCATTCAGACAGCTTAGCGTCTCATCTTACAAACATTTACACCCTATTCAAAATTTACCACTAGAAGCGTACAAAACATCCATCCGTAAGGCTCAAGAGCTCGTGACGATGATTTTTGGACCCGCAGTCTGTTGGGGTGTTGAAGCTCCTGATGAACGTGCAGGAGGTGGCCGTGAAGCAGCAGCGCCACGATGATTTTCGTCCTCGCTATCGCTGTCACCAATACCAAAGAGCTCTTCTCGCTCGTCCCATACGTCGCCAATACGAATGCGATCGCCTTTTGCGGGAGTACTGGGGAGACTTGTCCCTCTACGGTCGTGATGCGTGGGAAGGAGCATTGTTCCTAGTGTGTTGTCTTCGTCTTCTGATTCGGTGAGACTGGCGTCGTCTGCGTCGAGGGCGACTGGACGGTATAAGCGTGCGATCTGGCCATTTCAAGTTAGATTGGGACGTGATACGCGAGCTAGGAGAGGAAGACGTACTTCTCTCCGATGTCTATAGTATTTCTCTAGATAATACGCTGTCCAGAGGCCGATTGCGGAACCTAGGAGGTTTGCCTGTGCATCGTAATATAGCATTACTGTAAGCTGTGCAATTCTTGATTGCAGCCGTGGTTGGTTACTCACCGCGATGTCACCCATGTCGAATTCCTGATACTGTGGATACTTGCCTGAGACTATGAACACGTTTGATGGATGATAAACGCTCAACTGGAAGAAGTGATTGGATGATCTCGCTGACGATCCCTCCGAAGAAGAAGCATATAACGGCGGTCAGGATTAACGGCGCGTGTCGCCATATCCATATTCGCCGTGCATCTCTATCTCAGAACTCCATTAGCCAAGCAAGGAATAACGTAACAATGAATTATAGGAGCAACGCACTCTTCTACGTCAAAGATGAAATAGAACACCGTCGTGGCCAGACAAAGACACACGAGATGAAGGATCTTGTTGTTAAGTGGTAACGACTGTGCGAAATTCGTGAAACTTAAGAATGCCAGCATGAACATCACGATTGCAGTGAATATTATAAACCACTATATAGTTTCATCGTCGTATAAGTCACAAACTTGAACGAAATTGTGTCGAAGACTTGACTTACTGGTCGAAGCCGCAACGGCAGGTCATAATTCGGAAGCTTGAACTTGTAGGAGCGCATCACAGCCTTGAATGCGCGCCTCCAAGTCTTTCGTGAACTCTTTCCAGCTCCATTATTCCGTCTGTTTGTAGACGACGAGGATAAACCAAGCATCGTACTGATGGATGCGGTGAGGGTCGCAGACTGGTGAAGCGAAGCCCGCCTCAGAGTGTGCCGATGTCTGCGCTGTCCGGCTATCCAAATGAGGAAAGGGTAGATCGACGCTGGTAACTGACACACGTGCTTGATTGTTTCCTAGTTTGGAACTTATTCTCTCACTCGATTACAGACAGCTCAAACTCCTTGAGTCATGTTTGTCACATGTGGACAACTTGGAGGACGTTCTATCGTTCCTCGACGAGAACATTGAGAATGTCTTTTGTCGCTACTCCATCCAGGCATCTTTACACCCATCCTAAGAGCTTGAAGTTTAGCTCGGAAAATCTGGAAACGTATGTCCTAAAAGGTACGGCTCAATTCTCTTCGTATTGGAGTGTTACGTTCGATAACAGTTTAATTTTAACCGATTAAAGATGGTATCAAAGTCGTAGAGAGATCCTTCTCTGTTCCACTGGATTACTCAAATCCAGATGGAGAGAAGATCCGCGTCCATGCAAGGAATATGGTTCCACTGAAGAAGGCAGATACACCAAAGAAGGAAGCTGAACTGCCTTTTAGTAATTATTTAGTGATCGTGGACACAGATATTATGCTTATATTGACATTTAATTCATAGTGGTGTACTTACAAGGCAAGAATTCCATGCACTAGATGCTTATATCGAGTTGACATCCCACGTAGGTGGTCCGGGATTCGAAGTAACCACGAGTTTTGCTCGTCATCTTGCGGAAGAGGTGAGTTTATCCGCTTAAGCTGGCTTATACGTGTCGAGTAAGAACATTCTGACTGGATCGCAAGATACATGAAAGAGGTTATCAGGTACATCGTTTACTTGTCTGTATTCTTTGTGTCATATATCCCATGATTTAGACTCTGTGGCTCGATCAACGGGGTACGGGTTTAAGCACGCCTATCTCCGCAGAGCTTTTAGAACACAAGTCGGATGAAGAGAAGGCGGACTATCTGAAGCATTTCCGTGCAGACAACATCGGTAAAGCCTCTAACGTCATCTTCTAACAAGAGTGATTTGTTCTTTTACTAACCTGCAGCCTAAGTTCGGGATTGCGAATTCATTCGTGGTGCTCTCCTCTCCCACAAGAAAAACGAGGCGGAAAAAAAGTGGACACTGCTTGGACAAAGCTATGGCGGATTCATTGCTCTCAATTACTTATCATTCTTTCCCGACGGGTTGAAGGAGGTGTTCCTTACTGGTGGGCTCGCACCGATTGTGGACCATCCTGACCCGGTGTATGAAAAGACAATCTGTGAGCCTCACCCCGACATTCTTCGTACAAATAAGTACCGACTTATAGGATAATGAAATAGCTAGAGTAGCTCAGCGAAACAAAATCTATTACGAGAAATATCCTCAGGACATCATGCGAGTTCGGAATATTCTGAGCTATTTGGAATCGAATGAAGTAACCCTCCCGAATGGTGGACGACTTTCCGTCAATCGTTGGTTGCAACTTGGCATTAAATTCGGAATGGAAAGTGAGTATTTGATTATTTAGTAGCGAGGCACCTTTTGTAAGGCTCTCTTGATTGTCTAATATAGATGGGATTGACGAAGTGCATGGTATGTTCATTCAAGATTTTTGTTTCAAACCCTTTTATTCTTATTTTCTCCTTGACAGAACTCGTCCTTCGCGCAACGAATGATCTTGAACTCTTTGGCAAGTTATCGTATAAGCTATTACAATCTGTGCAGAACGAGTCTGCATATGATGGAAACCCAATATATGCCATTATTCACGAGGCATGTTACTGTCAAGGGTTCGTTGTCTTTTCATTTGTCATAATCGCTTTGCCATAATATGGATTCGTCCATGTAAAATTTTCTTAATACATCTAGCCGTGCCTCGAAGTGGAGTGCGAATTGGATTATCGAGAGCGATCGCAGATTCTCATGGCATCATGTCAAAACACAGGCGGAGACTGTACCAGTATACTATTTCGGAGAGATGGTAAGTTCGTTCCACTATGTCGGTACATTACTTGATATTTAGAAAATTCGATACAGATATTCCCAGACATGTTTGATGACTACGCAGCACTCAAACCTCTTAAGAACGCCGCCAACATTCTCGCCAGTTATGAAGACTGGGGACGTCTTTACGATGAGGAACAACTGGCAAAGAATGAAGTTAAAGTCACTGCTGCTTCGTACATCCGTTCGCTACCCTTATTTGGATTAAACTCAGAGGAATGTTTTTATAGGTACTTTGATGATATGTATGTCGACTTCGATCTTGCTCAGGAAACGGTCGCGAAGGTCCGTGGGGCTGAGCAGTTCATCACGAACCAAATGTTCCATGACGGGCTCCGGAAGCATACGAAAGAAGTCCTGGGGAAGTTATTTGAGATCTCGCGAAGGGAGTTCAATTAAAGTAGCTCCCAGTCTCGAGTCAATATGTACTTCTTAAATCAATCAAGTTCTCCACGTGATCTTATGAATGCGTCGATTACGACATGAGGAACCGAGGATCGACAGTTACATCGTGGAACTGTGGCGGAATGACGTCGCCAATGCTCTCATCGTACACTTATAAACTGAGCAGAATGAATTGGCATGTCTCCCACTCGACTCAGACATTCCACCGTTCCACTCTCACTGATTAACAATATTCAACAATGGTCAACCCAACACTCGACCCGTACACCGCGAACGCCGTGAACGACGACGTCACTCCGCAGAAGAAAATTGAGGATTTGAAATCTATCCTGAAAGTCGTCAAGACTGGCATGCTAACCACCCGTGACAAGGATGGCATGTTGCACTCCCGCGCAATGACCCCTGCAGGACGTGAGCATTATAGTCGTTGAACCTTTATTTTGCGATACTTAAAGAACAAGACAGCGTATTCCGATACTCAACTTACGTTGACGTTCCTTGCGAACAACGTCTCTCACAAGTTCGAGGAGCTGCAGCAGGACTCGCATGTCAACATTTCGTTCTTTGATGAGAAGACCACGAATTGGGCGTCCTTCGCTGGCACTGCCACTGTTAGCCAGGACCGTGAACTCATCAAAAAGCTCTGGAGTCCCATGTAAGTATACAATTCCTTGGGATGAGGTAATACTGAAGCAAGCTATTGTTTAATAGTACTGCAGCGTACTTTGGCGACCTGAAGGATGGTGTGCATAAGGGCGACGAAAACGACCCTCGCATTTCCGTCATCGAAGTCATCCCGGAGGAGATCCAATATTGGATTGCCACGCGTGGTGCGCTTGGGCGCACAGTCGAAAATGCATTTGACGCGGTCACTGGAAAGACAAGCGCTCCAGGCGAAATAAGGAAACTCTCAAGCTCTGAGGTGAGACAAGACCCGTATAATATGCAATATTAGATCACTCACTGATTTCTCGTCCAGATCCAACTGACTCAGGGATTGCACACGAAGCAAACATAACGCGTAACTTGTAGGACAATGTAACTTTAGTACTTTTTATCCATTTGTACGCATAGTGTTTCAAGTATGGCAGATGTGAATTTTCCAGTGAGCTTTTTGCGAACCGTATTTAACGAGGCCTGCCAATGTAGCAAGCTTCTAACAAGTACTAGTAGCAAATAAGGATCTAGCAAAGGTGATTGATGACTTGACCTGTCATTCGTACTTCGGAGAAGAAATTAGTGTCCTTTGCGCAAATTACAATCTGTCGACTCATTCAATTTGTTACTTGGCGCAGAGTTGACCGCATGGGGAACCATCTAGTAGTGCTCCGCACCGTAGCGTAATTTACGGATACGCCTGCAGCGTATACGCTTACGCACCGTATCGTAAGAGAAAATTTTAGCTGAAAATACGGGCGTATATTTACGCGCGTATGCGTATACCATAAGTAAAAAATTTCCGTATACGCCGTATACGAGTATACGGTATTACTAAGCATATTCTCTAATTAAATACTAAGTTTGAGTTTCTAAACCTCATTTACTTTACTTATTTATATACCAAATCATTTTAATACTATATAACAACCTTGTTTAACTTAAAAAGTACTAGTATGAGTAC
>NW_006760391.1:3326043-3329211 GCF_000271605.1 Fomitiporia mediterranea MF3/22 | reverse complement strand
TTATTGTCTCCCGAAATATTTATTCCCTTTATGTATATTCACTCCTCTCCCATCCTATGCCAAAGACGCTGCAGTCCCAGCCGCCCTCCCCAGTCAAGCAGCCAGCCAATGCCCCTGCCCCCGACAAATTAGACAAGATGTCCGAAATCACTCTCAGAAAGAAGAAGAACGCTGACGCTCAGGCTGCTTTCCGTGCACGCCGTGCCAACTATATTGCCACCCTCGAAGAGACAGGTCCGTCTGCTGCTAAGTACCTAAATATTCATGTTCCGACAACTAAGTGTCCGTAAATCGCAGTAACCAGCTTAGAGGCAGTTGTAGTCCAGCTTCAGGGCTCGTGTCGCGAGGCTCGCGCCGAAGCCTCAGAATTGCGTCAGGAAAACCACTACAGTGTCTAGTCTGTAGATTATGTAGTATATACAAAAATATATTACTTTTGTACTTAGATACAAAGAATAATACTCTAACTCATCTCTTAAATTTTTTTTCTCTCAGGTCCGGTTATGGACTGGTCCAGAACCGGACTGGAACTTGGGTCCAGAACCGGACTGGAACTTGGGTCCAGTCCACTACCCGTCCACATAGGTCCGGTCCCCAGTCTGGGACACTCCCGGACCGCAGATTTGGTCCGGTCCTGAGTCCAGGTGAAGTATGCCCGGACCGGACCAGGACCGGACTTCAGCAACTATAGAAGGTTTAGAGCTGTCACGTGATATTAACTCACAACACTCAACTGTCTTATTTCTGTGTGTAAACAGCACTACAATACATTTTCTTAGCTCAGTAATATCAAGCATTTGTTTTGAAAGATGATAGTGTACTTTTATGAGCTACTTTAATGTAAAGTATCTTGTTATATTTGGCACAGCGTATACGCCGTATACGCCGTATACGGAAGTAGCGTATCGTATATGGGTCCTGCTGACCCAGTTTACGCCCGTAATTATACGCGCGTATGCGTATACGTGGGAAATTTTACGCGCGTAAGCGTATACGCTACGCGCGGAGCACTACCATCTAGTAACTCCGACTGATCCAGTATGCAAAATGCAATACACCCGAGTTAAGTATCATGATAATGCATACCTGAATGGCTCGAAACAACTTTGCTGAGTTCCTCCGTGATGGTAACTAGTCGCAAACCATTACTATATATTCAATGTATAGTAATCAATAAACAAATTTCTTCCTTGTTCAAGTGACTTGTCTATTACCGCCTGAGACAGCGGATGTCAAAACGCCGTAAAAAAGCATGGAAGTCGCCTTGCGCAGCAGCGGAACCAATGGACCCAATCGACGAGTCTGTTGAAGAGCAAAATATAAACCATGTGGGAGCTATACAAGGAATCGTCTTTTTTATTCAGCAAGCTGAGGAGTGTGGCCTATCAAGGAGTCAATGGAGTTCTATGAGACAGAAGCTTGAGAACTTGGTTAACTCTAACAGCAGCAATGTCGAGGCCTTCGAGCAGGGGATAGTCATCCATTATAATCAAACAAGGAGGTTGTTGTTGAATGAACTACATGGAAGACTGAAACACGAACAGGGTAACGCTAAGAACCCCAAGAATGTCGAGAAAATAAAAACTGCATATGATTATGCAGCTAACACACAGGAAATCTCGGTGGATGACCTTCATAATACAGAATAGACTATTCTGCTCATTCTGCGCATTCCCTATTTCCTCTTCGAACTTCTTTTCTCATGGTCGTAGTAGTTCCAGAAAAATCTGACACAGGTGCACTTATGCATGCATCAGAGTACACCGCGCTCTCCAGTGGAAGATATAGCTGCGGTTAGACGCAATAATTAATTTGGGAGAAGTTTGGAAGTAAATTGTGTTTTTACCTACGTCGTAAGGCCACCATTCTGTAGCAGTTTGCCTGCAAAATGCATTTGACAGGATTCACAGGAACGAGCACTTCGTTGTGCTCATGAATTCCAGAGCTTTGTATAAGTTATACCTCCACAGTCCACAGTGTACTTCAACTATCCGTGTGGCGCTGTTTAGTGCTGGATAATATATTACACGACTGAGTCACTGAGTAATAACTCTTCGAATTCCCAATGTCATTAAGAATGCTTCATATGTTGTAATTTCCGAGTCCATGAACGTTGGCTCAAAGGAAAAGGAAGTGCACTGCCAACCTCTTGACGTACAGCTCAAACGAGACAGGCTCATTTTTCAGTCATTAGACAATTTGTAATATCCTCAACTGCGAGAGAGTATCACTGTATGTTAAGAAAGGGGAAGTGAGGTTATGTGAGAGGCTTAGAGGGATCACACAAAGAGGGGGGATAGTGGACTCGGCTCGCTCTCTTGCGGCTTGCTTCATTGTCCGTTGATTAGTTAGTCTATATATACTATGTAGGTATGTCTCAGATGTAGAATGTATGATGAAAGGTATTCCATCATTGTTCGTCATTGCTTGTAATGTAGTTTATATCATCTGAGACATACTCTCGTGTAGTCTTGTCTTAACACTCCCCTTCAAACTCTTACTAGGTCTACTAGACTTGTAAGATGTTTGCTTACAGTATGTATAGATGGTTTAATCATTATAACTGCATTGTACAATTGTTCGTTTGTGTAACGTGTTTATAACTTGATGTAGTTAATAATAATATTATTAGCATTATAGTAATGCATTGTCTGTTCTGTGTACTGTCTGTTCCGAATGTCATCCACTTTGTGTTAAGTTTGTCCAATGTTATATTGATTAAGTATATTTAATTAGTTTGTTCGTTCGTAATATACTGTTCAATAACAGCATTGTTATCACAATAGATTGTTTGTAAATGTTATTAAATAATTTGTAAATGCTTCAGAGACCTGCAGAATCTTGTTAGCATGTGTAGGTACATATATGTGCATATTTAAATCATAAATGCAATTGCTCGTTTTGTTTTATTGTTTGTTATTCAGTCATATCATTTGTTATTAAGTTTGTTTGAGCACTCTAGTAATTTCCTTTTACTTCACTGTGAAACTAATGAATCATGCTAGTAAAATGTATATTTGATGTTGCAATGATATCCTTCTTTAATCATCACTGTCTGTGTTTGTCTATGTTTGTATATGTGTTAAGCATTCAGTAATAGCTGATTTATGTCTTTGGATTGAAGCATTACATTGATTGTATATCAGTAATATTAATAATAATATTTGT
>NW_006760391.1:3315697-3321716 GCF_000271605.1 Fomitiporia mediterranea MF3/22 | reverse complement strand
ACTCAGGGAGTATGAGCTACTAAGAATGATAAGCCACAAAGAATGAAAGAAAGGAATGTCAAAGATAAAGGTACAAAGAATGAAGGGATGGACAAAGGGTAAGAGACTATAGAATGATACAAAGAATGAAGGGGTGGTCAAAGGAATGGAATGATGAAGTAAGGAAGGGTGGTAGTAAGAGTCAGTACACATATAGTTTATAAACAGTGCCCCTGAGAGACAGAAGTCCTAAGTTCTAGTACAGAAGAGTGTAGAACCCTCAGAACTGAAGGTATGAGAGTAGAGAACTGTAACATCACCCCCCCTCTAAAACCAATTGTCCTGATTGGTAAGCATTGGGCTTGGTTAGTAGCTTAGGTATAGGTCAGAACAGTAGGGTTTAGAAATCTGTAAGGCAGAGTTGTTGTAGAGCACCCAGATGAAGTTGATAGAAGTCTCAGATTGTCTTAGTAGTATGAGTAAGATTCTCAGCAGGTTCCTAAGTGTGTTCTTCAACTAGGTATCCCTTCTAGTAGATAAGGAACTTGAGCTTTCTGTACACTAGCTTAGTATCTGCTACATACTCTACTTTGTATTCTAGTTCAGAACTGATGAGTTCTGGTAGAGGTAGTAAGAGTCTTTGTTATGAAGGAAAACCCAGATCATAGTATCAAGACAGTAGAACCTTGTTAAACACTAGGTGTATGTGCTTCCATGTTGCTAGAAGTTAGAGCTTGTAGGCAGAGGTGCTAACCTTCTTTTCAATAATGAAGGGTCTGAAGCACTTGTTGTCCAACTTCTTCATTAGGTGATCTGTAGTCAGGTTAGTAGCTTCCAGCATAACTTTGTTACTAGGCTGGTAATCCTCAGCTACAGACTGTCAGCAACAGTATAGAGGGGACCCAAAGGCTTAGTAAGGGGACCCAGGCTACAACTATCCTACACAACAGAAATACAGAATGTAAGTACTAGAACATAGTCAGAACTTACAGAACAGGCAGAGAGAGAGAGTAAGACAAGAGTAGAGTATATAAAGTAAGCCTAAGAGTACAGGACTACTTAGAGTAGACAAGATCAAGACTACAGGACTAGTCTGATCTTGTACACTTATATATACTAAACTATACAAGAGTACTCAGAGAGTATGAGCCACTAAGAATAATAAGCTATAAAGAATGAAAGAAAGGAATGTCAAAGATAAAGGTACAAAGAATGAAGGGATGGACAAAGGGTAAGAGACTATAGAATGATACAAAGAATAAAGGGGTGGTTAAAGGAATGGAATGATAAAGTAAGGAAGGGTGGTGGCAAGAGTCAGTACACATATAGTCTATAGACAGTGCTCCTAAGGGACAGAAGTCCTAAGTTCTGGTACAGAAGGGTGTAGAACCCTCAGAACTAAAGGTATAAGAGTAGAGAACTGTAACATTACCCCCCCTCTAAAACTAATCATTCTGATTAGTGAGTATTAGGCTTAGTTAGCAGCTTAGACATAGGTCAGAACAGTAGGGTTTGGAAATCTGTAAGGCAGAGTTGTTACAGAGTACTCAGATGAAGTCAATAGAAGTCTTGGATTGTCTTAGTAGTATGGGTGAGATTCTTAGTAGGTTCCTAAGTGTGTTCTTCAACTGAGTATCCCTTCTAGTAGATAAGGAACTTGAGCTTTCTGTGTACCAGCTTAGCATCTGCTACATACTCTACTTTGTATTCTGGTTCAGAACTAATGAGTTCTAGTAGAGGCAGTAGGGGTCTTTGTTACAAAGGAAAACCCAGATTGTAGTATTAAGACAGTAGAACCTTGTTAAACACTGAGTGTATACACTTCTATATTGCTGGAAGTTAGAGTTTGTAGACAGAGGTACTAACCTTCTTTTCAATAATGAAGGGTCTGAAGTGCTTGTTGTCCAACTTCTTCATTAGGTGATCCATAGTCAGGTTAGTAGCTTCCAGTATAACTTTGTCATTAGGCTGGTAATCCTCAGCTACAGACCTCTTCTAATCATAGTTCTGCTTCATAACCTATACTACCTTTTCTAAAAGAGCTTGTGTGTCCTCCCTAGTTCTGTGCATCTGTTCTACAAAGTCTGTTACAGATTCAGAACTGTCATTCTGGTTTAGAACTGTCCCCTAGTATGGATGTCTCTCATGATTGAGGAAGAACAGAGACTGTTCTGTTGTAGAGTATTGTTAGTTATTGTGTACAAATTCTGTCAGAGCTAACCATTCAGACCAATCTGATTACTGATGATTGATGAACATTTAGAGGTAGAGCTTAATCTCCTGATTGACTTGCTCAGTTTGACTGTCAGTCTGTAGGTGATAGGTAGTAGAAGGGTTCTCTTGAATTCTGAGAAGCACATACAAGTCCTGTATGAATTTTGACTTGAATTACAGTCTACAATCATGAATGAGCTTCTGAGGGAGTCTATGTAACTGGAAGACATGATCCTAATAAATGTACACCATACTTTTGAAAGTGAGTTCTGTTCAGGTCAGAACTGTATGGACTTGCTTAGAGAATTGGTCAACAATCACACAGATAGTGTTGTAACCCTGAGACTCAGGTAGCTTACTAATCAGGTCTACCAAGACTTCTTCCTAAGAGTGATCCAGAATCTAATACAGATGTAGGGGAGTCTGAACCCTTGTCTGGTAGGCCTTAGTCTGTTAGCATGTATCACAACCAGTCATGTACTTCAGGATTTCCCTCTACATTCTAGGCTACTAGTAGTTCTGAGTAATGAGTTCCTACATTTTGTGTCAGCCCAGATGTCCTACAGTTGGATTGTTGTGATGAGCTCAGACAATGTCCTCCTGTAGTTTCTGATCCTTTAGAACATACAGTCAGCCTTCCTAGTAAACCTGTCTATCCTCATCCTCCTCCTAATCCCTAGCCTACTTCTCTAGTTGCTTCACTACAACCTAGTCCTATGTGTGTCTCAGAGCTTACTGTATGTAAGTAACAAAGTCAACATCCTCAGATTTGAGTCAGATCTCTCAGATTGTCTTGGATGTAAAACAGGAATTGTCTAGGAGAACAAGATTTTTGTTATTATTCTCCCCCCTTTCATAACCTACTTGTCTTGAGAGTAAATCAGCTTTTGTTATTTACATTCTGGGTTTGTAGGTCAGTACAAAGTCAAAGTCCTATAGTTCTAACATTCAGTAGGCTTAGTAGCAGTTGAGCTTCTAGGGCATACAGAAGTACTAGAGATTAAGGTGATCACTCTAAATCTCAAACTTCTGTAGAGTACTAAGGAGATATTAACACTACTCTTCTAGGGAACAGACAATTGTAAGGAGTTCCTTGTCATAGATAGGGTAGTTCTGTTCTGTTACAGAGAGGGATTCTGATCAGAACACTATTGGACACTACTTTCTGTTAATAAACTAGGACAGTACTACTCCATTTGTAAAGTTGGAAGAATTAGCTTTGACTCAGAACTTGTCTGTAACTGTTGGAACTGCTAATACAGGCTCACTAGTGATAGCCTACTTGAGGGACTCAAATACAGACTACTACTAATCATCCCATTACTAAGGAACATCCTTACTAGTAAGATTGTGAAGGGGCTAGGCAATAGTACTAAAGCCTCAAATGAAGCATTAGTAGTAGTTTACAAACCTAAGGAACACTTGGACCTGTTTCAGGTTCTAAGGTTGTGACCAGTTCTAAACTGTAGTCACCTTTGCCAGATCCATACAGACCTCTCCTCCACTGATTACAAAGTCTAGATAATCTACTGACTCCTGTACAAAAGAGTACTTTGCTTCTTAGAGGAACAGTTTATTATCTTGGAACTGCTGTAGAACTGATTGGATCAGTTAGTAATAGTGCTTGACTGTCTGAGTGAAGATCAGAATGTTGTCTAGATACACACTAATGTGCTCTGAGTTAATCAGATCTGTAAGGATGTGATTCATGAATGACTAGAATGTTGCAAGCAAGTTGGTTAGTCTGAAGAACATTACAGTCAGTTCATACAATCTGTGATTGGTTCAGAACACAGCCTTCCACTCATCTCTGTCTTGGATCCAAATATTATTGTACCCTTATCAAACGTCCAACTTAGTAAAAACCCTGAATGTATGTATCTTATTAATGAGCTCCTGAATCAGGGGGAGCAGGTACTTGTTTTTGACAGTACCCTCATTGAGACAACAATAATCCTAGACTGGGTAGAGCTTCCTATCTTTCTTTTTGACAAAGAAGAAAGGGGAGGCTATAAGAGACTTTAAGGGTTGGATCTAGCTATTCTGAAGATTTTCTCAAAGGAACTCATTGAGTGCCTCCTGCTTGTCTCTGTTGAGTAGGTAGACCTTACAATCCTTAGGTTGGAAACCCTTAGTCAATTCAATTGTATAGTTCTAGAGACAGTGTTTAGGAAGCTGGTTGAATTCCTCTTCACTAAAGACTTTAGGGAACTCTTAGACAAAATCTGGCAGGCTGAGTCTATGTGTGTTCTAGAGTAGAGTTGTTCTAAGGGGGTTCCAGACTGGTTCTGTCTCAGACATTCTTTGAATCAGCTCTATTCTACCTCAACTAGAATATGTATCCTTATATCTATCCTAGTTGAAGAAGAACAACTAGTCACCTTTATTAGAACTGTTAGTAACATTGGAAGTGTTTATATCTACTTAGAACAGTAGTGTAAGGTAGCTGTAAGACTTGGGACACTGATTGAACACAAGTGTCTACTCTAACTAGTCAATAGTAGGGTTGTGAGCCTTGAGCCATTCAAATCCAATGAAGATGTCTGTCTTTCTGAGGTTAGTGACTCTAAACTCAATACTTTCCTCATGATCCTAAATGGTCATCCATAGTTGGACAAACTCAGTGATCTGACTATTCTAGTTTAGGGTTCTGTCTGTATTATATACTAGGATTGGAAGTAGAACGTGTTGAGTAGGGAGGTAGTGTTCCTACACAAAGGCCTTATTAATACACAAACCAGTACATCCACTGTCTACTAGAGCTGTTGTTTGAATCTGAGGGGATCCTAAGAAGGGAGCTAAGAGGATAGAAACCTAGAGCTAGTGTCTAGAACATTCTCAGATAAACTACTACTTGTTCTGAAGGGAATGTACAGCTTGTGTGGCCTTGTTGTCTAAGAGGGTGAGTATATGTACTAACATTTCCTTATTAACCTCTCTCTTTCAACAAGGACAGACTCATGTCCTTAGCTGTGAACTCAGCTGAGGCTATCCCTACTTAATACTACAGACAAACTACTGAGTAGTAAACAGGGCTAGGTAACATTCTGAACATTCTAAGATCTTAGAATACAGAAGTAGTAAGTCAGATTGTACAGATTTAGACTTGGATGAAGTGTGAAGAGAAGAATCAAAAGAATCAGAAAAAATAGGAGAACTATCTACTTTTGTTTTCAACTTTTTTCTTTCTAATAAATAACTTTGTTGATTTATTTTTTCTACTTTTTCTACTTTTTCTACTTTTCTTACTTTATTTACTTCTAATCCTACAGTGTTCATTGAATCAAAAGTGGCCATTAAAAAATCCGAGTCATAGCTCTTTAGTACTACATTCACTGTTAGGCCTCTACAAAATCCTAGAGTGTATAGTTAGGGTCTGAGAGTTCTGAGGTGACTTCCAGATTTGTAGAAAAGGCTTCTCACTACAAATCCTGCTTGTCACTCATCATTACTCTAATAACCTGACAGATGTACTGTCACTTCTGTAGGCAGTCCTTAATTTGGTGCTCTGACTTTCTGTAGGCAAAGCATACTCCTTACTTTCAGACTTCTCTAATGTTCATTAGAATAGATTGATTGTGAATTACAGGCAGATTGATCTAAGGGCTCAGAACTGTTAGAGCTGGATGTATGTATAAGCATTCTGTACAGACTTAATGTATCCAAGCTACAGCTTGGTCAAAGGAGATAGTGTGTGTCTTCTACTCAGTGTAAGTAACTAGTTCTAGCATTATTCTAAGAATCTTATCAACCAGTTCTAGGTGAAGAGCTTTTTCAAGCATTCTAATAAGGACATTATTAAACCTGAGCATGAATCCTACCTTCT
>NW_006760391.1:3283851-3313336 GCF_000271605.1 Fomitiporia mediterranea MF3/22 | reverse complement strand
CCAACTTTTTCTTTCTAATAAATAATTTTGTTGATTTATTTTTTCTACTTTTTCTACTTTTTCTACTTTTCTTACTTTATTTACTTCTAATCCTACAGTGTCCATTGAATCAAAAGTGGTCATTAAAAAATCTGAGTCATAGCCCTTCAGTACTACATTCACTGTTAGGCCTCTACAAAATCCTAGAGTGTATAGTCAGAGTCTAGGAGTTCTAAGGTGACTTCCAGATTTACAGAAAAGGCTTCTTACTACAAATCCTGCTCATCACTTGTCATCACTCTAATAACCTGACAGATGTACTGTTACTTCTGTAGGCAGTCCTTAATTTAGTGCCCTGACTTTCTACAGGCAAAGCATACTCCTCACTTTCAGGCTTCTCTAATGTCTATCAGAACAGATTGATTGTGAATTACAGGCAGATTGATCTGAGGGCTCAGAACTGTTAGAGCTAGACACATGTGTAGGTGTTCTGTACAGACTTAATGTATTCAAGCTGCAGCTTGGTCAAAAGAGAGAGGTTAATGAGGAAATGTTAGTGTATATACTTACCCTCTTAGACAAAGAGGCTGTACAAGCTGTACATTCCCTTCAGAACAAGCAGTAGTTCATCTGAGAACATTCTAGGCACTAGCTCCAGGTCCCTGTCCTTTTAGCTCTCTTCTCAGGATCCTCCCAGATCCAAACAATAGCTCTAGTGGACAGTAGATACACTAGTTTGTGTATTAATAAGGCCTTTGTGTAAGAACACTACCTCCCTACTTAATGTGTTCCACTTCCAATCCTGGTATACAATGTGGACAGAACTCTAAACCAGAATGGTTGGATCACTGAGTTTGTCCAACTACAAATGACTATTCAGGATCATGAGGAAAGCATTGAGTTTAGAGTCACTAACCTTAGAAAGACAGACATCTTTATTGGATTTGAATGGCTTAAGGCTCACAACCCTATTATTGACTGGTTAGAGTAGACACTTGTGTTTGATCAGTGTCCTGAGTCTTACAGCTACCTTACACTACTGTTCTGAGTAGATGTAGACACTTCTAATGTTACTAACAGTTCTGATGAAGGTGACTAGTTGTTCTTCTTTGACTAGAATAGATATAGGGATACATATTCTAGTTGAGGCAGAATAGAGCCAATCCAAAGGATGTCTGAGACAGAACTAGTCTAGAACCCTCTTAGAACAACTCTACTCTAGAACACACATAGACCCAGCCTGCTAGATTTTGTCTGAGAGTTCCCTAAAGTCTTTAGTAAAGAGGAATTTGACCAGCTTCCTAAACACTGTCCTTAGGACTATACAATTGAATTGACTAAGGGTTTCCAACCTAAGGATTGTAAGGTCTACCTGCTCAACAGAGACAAGCAGGAGGCACTCAACAAGTTCCTTCAGGAAAATCTTCAGAATGGCTGGATCCAACCCTTAAAGTCCTCTATGGCCTCCCCTTTCTTCTTTGTCAAAAAGAAAGATAGGAAGCTCTACCTAGTCTAGGATTATCATTGTCTTAATAAGGGTACTGTCAAAAACAAGTACCTACTCCCTCTGATTTAGGAGCTCATTAATAAGACACATACATCTAGGGTTTTTACTAAGTTGGACATTTGATGAGGGTACAATAATATTTGGATCTAAGACAGAGATGAGTGGAAGGCTGTGTTCTGAACCAATTACAGATTGTACAAACTGACTGTAATGTTCTTTAGACTAACTAACTTGCTTACAACATTCTAGTTATTCATGAATCACATTCTTACAGATCTGATTAACTTGAGGCACATTAGTGTGTATCTGGATAACATTCTGATCTTCACCCAGACAGTCAAGCACTATTACTGACTGATCCAATCAGTTCTACAACAGCTCTAAGATAATAAACTGTTCCTCTGAGAAGCAAAGTACTCTTTTGTGTAGGAGTCAGTAGATTATCTAGGCTTTGTAATTGGTGGAGGAGAGGTCTGTATAGATCCAGCAAAGGTGACTGTAGTTCAGAACTGGTTATAACCTCAGAACCTGAAACAGGTCCAAGTGTTCCTTAGGTTTGTAAACTACTACTAATACTTCATTCAAGACTTTAGTACTATTGTCTGGCCCCTTCACAATCTCACTAGTAAGGATGTTCCTTAGCAATAGGATGATCAGTAGTAGTCTGTGTTTGAGTCCCTCAAGCAGGCCATTACTAGCAAGCCTGTATTAGCAGTTCTGACAGTTGTGAACAAGTTCTGAGTCAAAGCTGATTCTTCCAACTTTACAAATAGAGTAGTACTGTCCCAGTTCATTGATAGAAAGTAGTGTCTGATAGTATTCTGATTGGAATCCCTCTCTGTAACAGAATGGAACTACCCTATCTATGATAAGGAACTCCTTGCAATTGTCTGTTCCCTAGAAGAGTAGTGTCAATATCTCCTTAGTACTCTACAGAAGTTTAAGATTTGGAGTGATCACCTTAATCTCTAGTACTTCCACACACCCTAGAAGCTCAACCACTGCTAAGCCTACTGAATGTTAGAACTGTAGGACTTTGACTTTGTGCTAACCCACAAACTCAGAACACAAATGACAAAAGCTGATTTACTCTCAAGACAAGCAGGTTATGAAAGGGGGGAGAATGATAACAAAAATCTTGTTCTCCTAGACAATTCCTGTTTTGTGTCCAAGACAATCTGAGAGATCTGACTCAAATCCAAGGATGTTGACTTTGTCACCTACATACAGTAAGCTCTGAGACACACACAGGACCAGGTTGTAGTAAAGCAACTGGAGAAGCAGGCTAGGGATTAGGAGAAGGATGAGGATGGATAGGTTTACTAGGAAGGCCAACTGTACATTCTGAAGGATCAGAAACTGTAGGAGGACATTGTCCAAGCTTATCACAACAATCTGACTGTAGGACATCTGAGCTGACACAAAACACAGGAACTTATTACTTAGAACTACTAGTGGCCTGGAATGTAGAGGGAAATCCTGAAGTATGTGACTGGTTACAATATGTGTCAACAAACTAAAGCCCACCAGACAAGGGTTCAGGCTCCCCTACATCTGTATTGGATCCTGGATCACTCTTAGGAAGAAGTCTTGGTGGACCTGATTAGTAAGCTACCTGAGTCTCAGGGTTACAACACTATCTGTATGATTGTCAACCAATTCTCCAAGCAAGTCCACACAGTTCTGACTCAAACAGAACTCACTTCTGAAAGTATAGTGTGTATTTATCAGGATCATGTCTTCCAGTTACACAGACTCCCTCAGAAGCTCATTCATGATTGTAGACTACAATTTGAGTCAAAATTCATACAGGACTTGTATGTACTTCTTAGAATTCAAGGGAACCCTTCCACTACTTATCACCTGTAGACTGACAGTCAAACTGAGTGAGTCAATCAGGAGATCAAGCTCTACCTCTAGATGTTTATCAATCATTAGTAATTGGATTGGTCTGAATGGCTAGCTCTAGCAGAATTTGTACACAATAACTAACAACACTCTGTAACAGGACAGTCCCTGTTCTTCCTCAATCATAGGAGACATCTGTACTAGGGGACAGTTCTGAACCAGAATAGTAGTTCTGAATCTGTAACAGACTTTACAGAACAGATACACAGAACCAGGGAGGACACAATTAAGATCTGAGGATAGATCAGTTAAAGTAGTAGCTATATATAGTTTGACTTAGTGCTGGAAGTCCTTAAAGTGCTGCCTATTAAAGTCTGAAGGGCAGGCTACATGCACTTTCTTTCTAGAACAGGTTGCAACTTCCAGAACAATCAGAATGGGTTCCAAAGGGGCTGGGGGCACATGGTTAGTAAAGGCCTCTTAGATAGAGGTCTGTATGTATTGAGCTAGTTCTGCTTGTAACTACTGATCTGGTGGGACAGTAGGAGTGGCAGTTAGTGTAGTAGGGTCTATGTCTACACTACAAAGGGATCAATACTAAACTAAAAGGGGTAATGAATAGAAGAAGGGTGGCAAAAGTTTAAAAGGGTTTAGAAAGTTTAAAATTTAAAAAAGTAAAGTAGTTGTGCTTCGCCAATATGACAAGAATTGTGATGATCAGCTGAGTCATTATAATTATCACGTGATCAAACCAGATTTGCCTATCCACATCGGGCATTTCACAATTTCTTGCCTTAAAAAATAACTTACATAATGTTAGACATTATTTGTAATTTAATTTACCATTTCAGTTTAGTAGAAATTCAAAATAATATTTTAAGTTTTTTCTGTATTTGTATTGATTATGGAAGAAACTTGAAATTTTGTTCATGATTTCTATCAATCAAAAATGGTAAATTTAATTACAAATAATGTTTAACATTATGTAAGTTATTTTTCACAGCAAGAAATTGTGAAATGCCTGACATGATCTTGGATTTGGATTTAGGATAAGATTCAGTAATTGTTACAACTTACAAGACAACCTTGATACAGTGTTAAGACAAGACTACACAAGAGTATGTCTCAGATGATATAAACTACATTACAAGCAATGACAAACAATGATGGAATACCTTTCATCATACATTCTACATCTGAGACATACCTACATAGTATATATAGACTAACTAATTAATAGACAATGAAGCAAGCTGTAAGAGAGTGAGCTGAGTCCACTATCCTGTTATGGTTCTCTACTCTTGTACCTTCAGTTCTGAGGGTTCTACACCCTTCTGTACTAGAACTCAGGACTTCTGTCCCTTAGGGGCACTGTCTATAGACTATATGCATGCTGACTCTTGCTACCACCCTTCCTTACTTCATCATTCCATTCCTTTGACCACCCCTTCATTCTTTGTATCATTCTATAGTCTCTTACCCTTTGTCCATCCCTTCATTCTTTGTACCTTTATCTTTGACATTCCTTTCTTTCATTCTTTGTAGCTTATCATTCTTAGTAGCTCATACTCTCTGAGTACTCTTGTGTAGTTTAGTATATATAGGCATACAAGATCAGACTGGTCCTGTAGTCTTGATCTTGTCTACTCTAGGTAGTCCTGTACTCTTAGGCTCACTCTATATACTCTACTCTTGTCTCACTCTCTCTCTCTGCCTGTTCTGTGAGTTCTGACTATGTTCTAGTGCTTGCATTCTGTATTTCTGTTGTGTAGAATAGTTGTAGCCTGGGTCCCCTTACTGAGCCTTCAGGTCCCCTCTATACTGTTGCTGACATCAGATTAAGACTACCCATTACCACCCTACAACTCTCCTATGTTTTGGGCATTAGTACTTGCTATTACATTGATCTCTTTCCTTTGTCCTGACCCTTTTACAAGCCACAAACGACCATGACGACCTCATCCTCCACGTTTCGACCGGGGAAAGATTCGCAAGCAATATACCCAGATTTTGCCCCCGGTTTTGGGGTGTTTATTGGTGTCTACAGCGGTGCGAAGAAGGAATACACATTACCCGACTACACCAGAAGTACAACCAGTCTTAACCATGTGGAACAGTTGATTCGTGAATCCATAGATGGAGCGAAGAAAGGAACGGAAGTACCAATGTATGGACCACTTGCGAAGGCTTTGACCCTTATTAGTCTTGATGTCTGCCAAGGCGACAGGGTCATTGCCTTTGTGCCGCACCATAATGTGCAGCTGAAGGTAACGGACGGATCAAGAGACAAACCGGACTTAGTAGGCTTTTTCGTCAAACCGGACTTAGTAGGCTTTTTCGTCAAACGCAAGGACGCGGAAGGGTGGGTCAGTGAGGAAAACTACAAGATAGAAGTCCCCTCTGCCCACGAGATCATTGCGGCCGTCGAGTGTAAAGTCAAAGAGAATCCACTACTGCAAGGACAACGTTACTGTTACGCACTTGCTCGGCATAGACATGGATCATCCCTACAATATGGGCTTATAATCAACACGAAGCGGTTTCAGCTCATTTCTCTCGCCTTGGACAGCTGTGGTATCTGGGATCCAGTATATTGGAAGAAGAGTGATCAGACTCCAATCCTAAAACTTTACGAGTCCATCAGACTCATTTGGGTTGAAGCTTCAACAATCCGAAATGAGCGTGTTCCTGTTCCGGAGTTTCTAATTACATTGGACAACGGGAAGAGCAGGCCTGTCGCGTTACACACCACTTATTTGGGTGGGAAACTGTTCTATCTCATTCCGATATTTATTGGGAGAGGTAACGGGCGCAAGCCTTTTGTCACATTGGCCTTCGCAGCAGATGACTTCCAGCTTCATCGTGTAGCCAAGTGGTCTTGGCATCTGGACGACAATCATTCAAGGGAACGGTATTTCCTAGAAAAGTTGAAAGATGCACCAGGTGTTGTGCGCATTGACGAGCAGCTGTCCAGTGATTCCGTTCAATACGACGCGGAGAGTGGTCGAAACCAACATCTTGTAGTACAGGAAACGATAGGACGATCTGTGTCATCTTGCAAATCCGTTCTGGAGTTCCTCGAAACTATGTACGATCTTCTCGAAGGTAAATTATGATATATCCCGCATATTCATATGCTTAAGCCTTGTCCAGTGCTTCGTTATCACGTTTGCGAGGCGCATATTTTGCATAGGGATATCAGCTGGGGAAACGTCCTCGTTCCAGAGAAGGATATAGCTCAAATTCCAAAGAAAGAAGCAAATTGGGACACTTATCAATTTATATCGGATTATTATGATACTGAGGATGATGTGACTGGAGGTAGTGTTCTTCAAGAAAGCAAACCGTACGTTGCTGTACCATCGCTTGCCTGTACATCACTTAGTTCCCGCTCAGACGAAGGGTTCGAGTTGCACTGGCAGATTTCGATAATGCAAGAGATTTGACGACGGAGACTGATGACTTGAAACATGCTACAGTAAGATTTTGTCCTGCACGGATGCTGCTTATTTATATTCTTTGGTGTAGGGTACACCGATGTTTATGGCAAATGACGTTCTGGCTCCCCGTTCGAAGGATGCCATGCACGCAGTGCCGTTTGACGAGGAAGATGTGGACGTGATTCGGACAGCCGCAGCCAACAGTGGTAAGCGATACCGCAATGGGGAAGAAGCTAAATGGGATAGCTTCTACCGTGGTGTAGATCACATCAACTACGTCACGAAAAAGAATCCTGAGGAACTCTTCCGGCATGGTGCTATGCATGATGCCGAGTCCGTCTTTTATCTCTCTCTCCTGTTCTTTTCTCGTATGGTGCGCGAGGGAGAGGAAATATCGGACACTGATCTGTACGAGAGGCAGATTGACAGGGGCAAGGTATTTGAGCAACTGGCGAAAAAGACCGCAGGAGAAGGGAATACCGAGCCATTCCCACGTCATTTACCTTCGAATGTGTTTGAAGCGCAATTTTACGGCATGCTCCATGTCATCTACAAGTATCTCAAGGTACCATGGTATAATGTCGTACATACAGGACACGGCGAGCCGCTCGAGTTTCATCTGCATGACTTCATACAAAGGCTCTTCCTCAAGGAGATATACAAGCTAAGGCTCTCGTCAAGCATCCCTTTAGAGCTGTACCCGCTGGCTGTAAAATCCAAAATTGCAGTTCACGGTGATTCCTACTCCCTCCAGTACAGTTCATCAGGCATGAAAACCGTGAGTAA
Organism: Fomitiporia mediterranea MF3/22; assembly: GCF_000271605.1. NCBI lineage: Eukaryota > Fungi > Basidiomycota > Agaricomycetes > Hymenochaetales > Hymenochaetaceae > Fomitiporia > Fomitiporia mediterranea. The sequence continues at coordinate 3,305,776 of NW_006760391.1, read as the reverse complement.
CCAAATATTGTTGCTGATGCTTTTTTTTGCTCACTGCGTTTGTTAGTACAAGAAAATTATACAACCGGCAAACAATAAAGGCCCTACTAATAAAAGTGCTGTGAGTGATCACTCTATTACAGAGTGTATTATACTATACTAACGATCGGCAAAGAAACGCATCAAACTTGACAAGGCTCTGGATTTCATGAAAACCACCAATTTAGACATTCTATGTAATTGGTTGTCATTTGACAAAGATTAGGTATGTCTTTGTAAGGATAGGTATACTAGCCTTATGTAAAGATTCTCTCTTTACCAGCACACTCAACTACTGACTAGGATAACCTAGTAATTGAGTACTGAGAAGGAGAAAGAATCCCCTAACCCTTAGCTTGAAAACCCTTTATATATACATATACATGTGTAGTAGGATATAGGGTAGTCTAGTGAACAAAAAGGAAAACACTCACAAGCACTTACAACACATGTTGTACAAATACACAGGTAGTACAATTGTTACACTCACCCTCTAGTATTTAGTCCTAAATGCTAAGAGAGTTAGTATTAGAATAAACAAAATAATAATAAGAAAACAAATGAAAATGTTAGTAACTTACTACAAAGTTCAGTACTACTGTACTAGGACATTCTCTACAGTCATGAATGTGTCTTTAATTAGTCCTATAGTAGACTGGATGTGTTCCTGTCTAGCTTAAACATGTTCTATAGTAAAACTAGTAGAACTCATAGTAGATTAGTTAGAATGACTATCAGATTAAGTAGAAAGTAGTAGATTCAGTAGTAGAGTAATGTCTTGAGTGTTGAATAAGTTTAGAGTACTCATATTAAGTACTAAAGTAAGATCAGTAGATGTTGAGAGTAATTACAACTCAATCTGAGAATGTTTATAGTTGTATGAGTAGAATATAGTAGTTCCATTATTGATTTGCTCAGCTCTACACTTTACACCTAAGTAAAATAGTAAGGTACATGTACTTGTAATAATATAATGTAGAATATATACACATTTACTTTAGTTCAAAACTATGTTCTTATAGTATACAAAGTCCTAGAACACTTGTATCATTTTAGCATATTGAACATAGTCTTAGAATAGTAGTAGTAGGCTTAGTCTTGTATAAGAAGGAATGTAGAAGTTATACAAGTGTAATACAATAAGATAACACTCTAAGAGTTGTATAGTAGGGTTGAGAGAATTGTTATAGATAGTCCTAGAGAAAGCTACAATCTCCTTAAGCTCCTCTTAATCAAAAACATAGTTAGTACTTGTACTATAGTTGTAAGTAACCTAATTGTTAGGACACAAACATTTATCAGTGAATAGTGTGTTTGAGGGGGATAAGAAGAAAATCTAGCATTGGCTGATAAAACACTACCCTGGCACACAGACTCTCGACTGATTGTGAGACTGGAATGTGGCGGATAGTTTGTTGGATTATGCAGATTATGTTGGATTACTTGTACTGCACTCAATTTCACTCGCACTGACTGGAAAATTGGAGAAAACGAATGCAGGGGGGTCCCCTGTACCTACAGTACAAGGTCATTACTAAATACAATAGAAAAGATGCTAGCACATTGATAGAATGTTACTATCTACTGATGCAACTCCAAAGTGTTAAACACTGTCCAGAGAGTGCTGAGCATGAAGTGGTATTATCAGACCCTCAGCAGAATTATCAGATTGTGTTGGATTGTCCAGGATTCCACTCAGCAGATATTTGCCTAAGTCAGAATGTGTTCCCTCAACTGTGTGAGCTTGCTATTGAATGTGGCAAGCTTCTGGAATCCTGTCGATTCTGTTGATAGGTCCATGGGTATCTCTTCACCTCCTTGGGTGTTAAATTGTGACTGTCCCCAGTCATGCAAACTCCTTTACTGCCTTCCATCCAACCTCTCCATTGCCCAATTTATCCATATCCAACACCCAGCATCCATACTCCCTCTGTTGCTAACTACCACTACTCCCTCTTCACTTGTCCTATCACCTCCACGTATTTGCAAAATGTCCAGCTACACTATCCTTCCAAGCTTCTGCACACAGATGCACCAGCAACTACAGAACTGATGGACTGCCTTGAAGAGGAGTGTAGACAAGGTAGATGCAAGGATAAATGAGATAGAGACAAAGGAGGAATATAGGGAAGTGCAGACACAGGTGTCTGCTTTAGAGGTACATAGTAGCTGAGTTGTATCTGGGTGAAGCTGACCAGCCTGATAGATTGAGTGGTAGACTCTACAGGGAACTAGTAGGGATGCCCAATTCAGCATTCCAACAGAATATGGCCTCCAGGTCCACTTTGGCTGGATGAATGAAAGTCTGAATGTGCTCTGCTGTGATCAACACTGGAGGTACCAAGCCCCCACAGCCCAAGATCTATACAGTGCAAGACAATGGATACCTGATCCATTAGGTGGTACTAATCAACCAGGGTTGTCATCTACTGTAGGACCAAGTCAACACACAAAACAGTAACATAGACAGTCAGAAGACCTTAATGAAGCTATTGAACAGTAACTGCAAGCTTCCAGATCAAGGGTACCTACAATGTTGGAGCAGGAGATAGTACTTGCTGAGGAGGTCAAGGCTTGAGATTGTGCAGCTTGGCCACAGATGGTTGATACAGCCCTAGAGGAGTAGCAGGTAGTACAAGCACAGCTTACTGCCTTGGGTCACACACAAGGAGTCTGCTGCCACTGAGTAGTGGAGTCCTCAGATGAAGAGGAAGGTGCTACCTCTATAGTACCTTTGCCTGCTTTGCCTGGTGGACCTCTGCCATTAAGTTCTGGCATGGATTTGTTGGATATAACAGGTTCCTTGACAGTTTCAAACAAACCAGTCCCCTCATCCTTGTGTGTAATGAATTGTACACAATCAGTTCTATTGTTCCTACTGTCTAGATCTGTATTACCTTCTACTGTACCAGATTCTATCATGGTGCCATTAGAGGATGAGTCTACTGAGCTGTTCCCATACAACCAGCCTCTGTCTGTTTACTGGCAGATAGTTTGTACCTACAGACAGGCTCCCCCTGAATACTCCCCTCCTCCTACATATGTCAGACTACTGGTTCCTCCCTCACCAAATGTTCAGGCACCTCTACAGGTCTCCCTACACTCATAGACCTGTATCAGGTCTACTGTCTCTGTAGCACCCTCTGTCCCTCCTGTAGCTGGTCCATCCTATCCCTGTCAGCCTCCTGTTCCTCCTCAACCTGCTCAACCCACTCAACCTTGCCTCACTATCACTATCCTGGCCCCTAGTCAATGTTGCCACCTATAGTCTCATAGTCCCTCTTTGCAACCAGAGCCTAGTGATTACAAGGAGCCACAGGAGCTGTACAAGCAGTGTGTACAGTGCAGCCTTCTCTACAAAGGTAACCTGGCTAGAGTGTGCCTAAATTGCTAACAGGCAAAGAAGAGCTGCAACTGTGTAACAGGAACTCAAACAGTGTATCAGCTGTTTATAGAGTGGCTACAGGCCTGTCAGGCCCCTCTACTGCCAAGAATCCTGCCAGTACCTGCTCTTACTGGCCTGAGTTGTTCTACACCCCTCCTTTCAGCAGGACCTTAGGAGTAGAGTGACAAACTCACAGAAGTGACCTGCCTACTACACAAGGCACAAGATCAAGTTACTACCCTTCAAACTCACCAGCCCTAACTCCCTTGTGTACTGTCTGAAGAAGACCCTCAACCTGGTCTGTCTTGTTCTTGTTAGGAAAGGAAGGATAAAGGAAAAGGAAAGGGGAAAGGAAAGGAAAGAGAATGTAAATAGAATATTTATAATCAGAGTAGTTTGAAAGCAAATAAAGGGGTATTTTAATGAGTGTGGATAGGATCAGTAACAAGCTAAATGAGAGAATAAAACTAAAAGGAACAGATTGTAAGGAATGGAAAAGGATATTATCTATAAGGAGTGTTTTAGTTTTATATGATGGTTTTGGAGGTTTTGTATGTTGGTTTTCAAAGGTGGATGGATGAAGGTAAGAATTTAGAAATGAAGGAGCAATTCTATCTATAGACATTGTTTTTGGATTTTGACAGTTTTTATAGTGTTTATGTGATTGTTTTGTTGTTATACAGTATTATATGATGGTTTTCTGGGTTTTCAAGGGGAAACAAAATGTGAACGAGTGGAAGGAACAAACATGAACAAAAGAATGGAAAATGATTAATACAGAGGCATGAATTGTCCTCCCAGGTATCAATTAACACAATATGTAAAGAAATGAGAAAATACCAGGTATAATGTGTGCTCAGCACAGTCCCTATTGAGGGCTGTGCCCCTACTGTTGTCCTTGCAGTTATACAATGGATTCAGCAGATTGTGTATCAGATTAGTCAGAATTGTCTCAATCCTCCCCTTCTTTGTCCTGCTCTCCCTCCTTATCCTCCTCCCTCTCTTCTATCACCTTGCCTATGTCCCCTCCTACCAACTCCTCCACTGAAATCCCAATCTCCCTCTGAGTGAAATAAGGAACCAGTCAAAACACTGTCACCTTATACCTTACTACTATTCCATCCAACTCTACAATCACATACAACCCTCCTTCTGTTCTCCTACACACTATGTACAGACCCAAATACCTTGGCTTTGTTTTCCTCCTCAAATCCATCTTCACCCTTGTATTCTACAACAACACCAATTGTCCTGGCTCAAAGTTGAAATCCTTTATTGTGTTCTTGTGCATCTCCTCATAGTACCTCATATACACCTTCCTTGCCTTTCTAACCTTATCTGCCAATTCCTCCAAATCTGCCTCCCTCTTCTCTAACTGCCTCCCTTACACTCTAATCAATTCCTCTATAGTCATCAGTGTCCCTAATAGTCCAGCTAAGTATGTTGCCTCACTGAGATTGAACAGAAGTAGCAGCTCTGTCCTATGTACCATATAATATGGAGACTACCCTGTTGCCTTACTGATTGTAATCTGCTTGGCCCAGAATACTGTATGTGCATGTTTGTGCCACTTCTTCTCATTCCCTTCTGCTGCCTTCATTAGTGCCTCTTGTACATTATAATGCTACCTCTCTATTACACTATTTGCCCTCAAGTTGTAAGCTGATATCTGTATGTGATTGATGTGATATCTATCCTACAGATAGTCTAGTACTACTACAAACAGTGTCCTGTTATCTGTCACCAACTCTGGACACACCCCAAACCTACACAACAATGCCTCAAATATAAATGTGCCAATCACCCTTCTGTTCTCTATCCTCAACATCTGAAACTCTGGATACCCTAACAATGCACACCTTACATGCATGATGTAGCAATATCCTCCTGCCCTTAGTATGACTTTTGTGTTAATGTGAACCTTAGCAAATAGTAGTACCATGTCTGGAACAGTTGGTGGAATCACCACCTGTGTTGTCTGCCTCAACTGACATTGATGACAGGTCTTGACAAAATACTTCACATTGTGTGCAAGTGTCAGCCACCAGAACCTCTCATATAACCTTGTCTTCACTGTATACACCCTTTTGTACCCTATAAAATTGTGTACAGCCTGTACCAATTCCCAACGTTTCTCTGGGTCTATCACTACCACCTGTGGAAATCCCAACTTTGTCCTCCTCCAGATCCTACCCTCCTTGATGAAGAACCTGCTTGTATACTTCACAAAGGTCCCCCATCCTTTATCCCCAACACTATCCAGTTGCTTCCCTCCTTCCAGGAACTCCTTCACCCATCCTAGCCTCTTGTCCTTCCTCTTTGCACCTTCTGTTACTAGAAACCTATCCCTCCCAAGTAATCTGCTACTGTCAGATTCTTCAGATTCAGCAGATTCCCTGGATCCTATCACCAATACCTTGTGTGATACTCCTACACAAAATGCATATACAGCATCTATCCATTCCTCAAAATCGTCCTCCTCCACTGGATCCCCTAGTGCTATCCACCTCCTAGACAAGCCATCTGTACATGTAAATTCATTAGCTAGTATATGTCTTAATTTAAAGTTGAATAAGAGAATCCCTGCAATCCACCAGTTGATTGTGGTGTTAGGCTGCATGTCTGGATTGTTCACCATTCCTTTGATATACACTACATCCATCTCTACCACCAGATTCTTTACCCTTATAATGTACAAGCACACTGCTTGTAATGCCTGAAACAATCTAAAGAGTTCCACCTTAGGTTGTGAATATTGTCTTTGTGCCTCATTCCAGTTAATCAACCCAAACCTGTTATACTGCCTCTGCCTGTCTATATGTTCCTGCCCTAGATACTATCCTACTCTAATACACAACAAGTCAACCACTAACACCACCTCCATTTCTGAGTCGTAATTGATGGCACACAACACTAGACACTTTGTCACTACTACCTTCAATTTATCCATTACCTCCTGCTCCTTATCTCCCTATACAAATTCCACCCCTTTCTTCATCAACTGGTTCAAAGCCCTAGCTATCCTTGCATAGTTTCAAATGAACACCTGCATCACTCCTACTGTCCCCAGAAACCCTCTCACTTCTGTCAGTGTTGTACACAGTGGCCAATCCTACACCTTCTGCACCTTACTATTGTCAACTTCCCTACCCTTGTACATCAACTTGTGCCCCACAAACACTGTGTTAGGTACACAACACCTCATTTTCCTTGCTAAAAAGGTCCCTCCAACTGTGCAGACCTGCTGAAATACCTGGTTTAAATTGTACAGGTGCTCATACACAAACTGTCAGATTAGCAGATTAGTGGATAATGTCTCAAAAGTCCTGTCCTCCCTCTCATACCTTGTCCTTGGTCCCAACACTAGCACATTATCTATAAAAGGGTTAGTAATCTTTGGCATTTTGTCCTGTAAGATAAATGCTATGTCATTATGCAAAATCTGCATAGAATTCATGTAGCTCATAAGCAACACCCTAAGCTGATACGTTCCCAACAGTGTCTGAATAGTGGTGAGGTCCCTAGCCTGCTTGTCCAACTCTCTCTGATTGAACACAACATATAAGTCAAGTTCTGTATAACAACCTCTACCCCTACACAACTTGGCCAGTGTCTCAACGTTGGGTGGTACTACTGAGTCTCAGATTGTTACTACATTTAAGTCTTGTAAGTCTATCACCATCCACAGTAACTTCCCATCCTTCTTAGTCACACAAAACCACCTAGACCAATACAATGAGTTTGATGGCTCAAAGACTCTAGCAGTTATCTTTTTGCAAAGTATGTCAATTGTTTTTGTGCAAATTCCTGGTAGGATCAGTATGTTCTTTCACACCCACAGAATGTGCAGAATTGTCAGAATGCATATAGGGTCAAAGTACTTTAGGTTCAATGATCCCTGCTTGTCCTCTCCCCATGCTAATACTCCTTCCTGAGCCATCAGTACATTTCCTAGTAATTTCTTTTCTTCAGGCCACAGAAAACCAGTAGGATCTAGGTCCAATTGCTCAAACCTTTCCTCTGTCAGCTTCCCAACAGGATGAAACAGAGTCGGATTTGTTGGAACCTCTAGCAAATCTGCCAGCAGATTAGAATGCTTCTTCCTCACTATGTGGAATTCCTCCAGAAGAACTCCCAGAACAGGTTGTACCTTCTGTACCACCTTCTTATATGCCCAAACTGATACCTCCTGATCATCTGGCATTTGCAAGATAAATGGCTTTGTCTCCTTTAGCTCCATCACTAACAACATCCCTAGATCCCCTGTCTTACACCTTCCTCCAGACACTGTTGATGATCCCATATATTCTAAAGCCTTACTATCTCTGTCCTATTCCACACTTGCTATCATAAACCCTTCACTTGCATTGCCTGTCTCATTCTTCCTTGTCCCTGTGGACACTTCACATAGTTGTCCAGGATTGCTAGGATCTGTCAAGGTTAGTACCTAGCTTCTGTTAGCATAATCTTTAGTCTTGCATTCAGTCAATACAAAGAATGGCTGCCCTAACAGGGCTCAGAACAGTACTGTTTCCACCACATGGAAAGGTATCACCAAATCCACTCCCCCAACTGACAACCTCATCTTCAGAACCACACCCACTGTCTTCGATTTTCGTGCATCCACTGTCTCCAATTTGATAGTTCCTTACTTTTCTATGAATATCTGCATCTTGTGACAGACATCACACTGAATGATACAAACCACTGCCCCTTGATCCAGTATGTACAGCATTTCCAACATATCCTTGAAAATCCTCATAACTGTCCTCAGCAGCATGCTCCCTTTGCCTATCCTTCTGATTCCCTGCTTGGCCTGCAGGTATACTTCCTCACCCACTATCTCCATCTCATCATCTAGCACTCCTAGATTGTCCTCCTTGCAATCTGCTGCTATTCTGATTAATCTGCTCTGTACATTCCCCCCTTTCCCTGGTCCAGTTGCTACCCACTTTGTGGCCACTAATTCTCTCACTCCTTTTTGAAGGTCCAGTACTAATGCTAACAATTCTCAATTTGTTAACATTATGCTTCCTACCAAAATCCAGTCCAAAACTCCTTAAAGAATCCTCTTGTCTTCTATCAGTACCCTGTACCTCAGTACCTGTCCTCCCCTACTCCCTTTCACCATCTCCTCCAACACCTTCCTTGTCACTACTGGCTCTCTCACTACCCCTGTGTGCCTCACCTCTTCACCAACTCTCTTCTCTTTTCCTTTGTCCAGCCCTGCCTTCTTCCCTTCACCCTTTTTCTCATCTGCTGACTTGTTCCTGGCCTTCTTTACAGCAACTCCTTACTTCCTCACATTACTGATGAGCACCTTGTTTATCCTTTCTAATCCATTTCTGTCTTTGTTAGCATCTACTACCATCTCTGTAATGTAAGCCCTATGATTGGAGTCCTCTGGACTCTCCCCAAAGTCAAGTAACAACACTGTATGAGTCCCCTGTTGGCTATAGTATGTGTCCAATCACTCTTTAATTGTCATTCCTGGTAAGCTTCCTAGTATTGGTGCCCTGCCCAGCAGCATTACTCTACCCATAACCTGAGTACACTTCTGGGCTTGAATATACTCTGCCACCTTCTCACACCCTTGTATGTAGTGCTCCATTTTGCTACAAAAGTTACATCTGTACATTACTCTAGCAGATTGCCTGGATTGAGCAGATTGAGCAGATTGAGCAAGTGCTGCTGCCTGCCCTGTGCCTGTCTTCTGCAACTGATCCACTATAGTCTGCAAACTCTGCAGCTTTTCTAGGATTGTAAACACATTAGATTCCTCTGTTTTTACCTTAGTTCCCCCTTTATCACTTGTATCTCCCCTTTCCTTCTCTTTCAATACTATAGTCCTGCCCAAAACCAAGTCCCCTTGCTTTACCAAGTTGCCCATCAGGTACAGCTCTCCTTCCTCCTTATCCACAAACTTGATCTCCATCCTCTAAAGTAATGACTCCTTCAGCCCTCCAGAAATTCTGCACAAGAAATCCTGCCCTGCTTCCCTCTCTGTATATTTCTTTGCCCCTATCAGATAGTCTGACTACACTCAGAACTGCCTCTGATACTCTCTGAACTCCTCCCTTGTCCTAATATCTTACTTCTGCCATTTCTCCACCAACCTTTCCATATCACCCTGCCTGTACTGTTTTCCTTCCTCTAACTCTGGGTACAATGTCAAGATCTGTTTCTTAGCTTCTGCCCAATCACATCCTCCTACTTTCTTCAACTCCAGAAGTCTGCCCCAAAGCCTCAAGCACCCAGCTGAGGTGTAGTAGAGACTCTGTTTGCACTTCCAATCGTTGGTCTTATTAAAGTTGTCTGCTAAGATTTCAATATCTTCAAAGAACTGTAGGAGACTCTCTATGTCTGTCTTGTCAAACACAGGCACATCACACACCCTTTGCAAGGGAGGGTGTCCTGACATCCAAGGAATCTGTCTACAATGCCTCTGTATCAGTTACTAGTATTGTGGTTGCTGCTACAATGCTGGTTGCAAGTAGGGTATAATCTACTGTTACTGTTAGTAGCTTGCTACAGATTGCAGATTCAGTAGAACTGGTGGGAACTAGAGCTGCTACTGTGAAACACTTCCACTAGAGGATGACAATTCAGACAGTAAGTGTGGCAGCTGCTCTTGATGTTGCCTACTTGGCTGAACACACATTAGGCTCTCTAGCTCTTGATTTCTCTGTGCTTGTCTTCCTGCCCTGTCTAAGGTAGTAGCTGTCTCTCTGTCTGACAGTTCTCCTGTTGCTATTGGCTGAAGTGAGTAGAGAGTCCTTCCTAGTGTCTTGTATCCTGGTGATAGGTTAAGTGCCCTAGTCCTACTGTATGTCAGTAGGCCTTCACACTGCAGAAGCTGCAGAACTTGTAGGGTGACTACTCTCTCTTCTGAGTCAAATCCTCCTAGAGGTCCTGGCTGCTGTGTCTCTTGGTTGTCCTCCAACGAATCTGGAAAAGAGAGTGGTGATACTAGGGTTGAAACTCCTGTAGAAGGTCCTCCTTTGTCTAACTCTTCCTCTATTCTATTCTGGTCCTCCTCTGACTCTAGAGTATCTAGCCTCCTACTTTAGAACATGGTTATCCTTAGTAACAGCCCTGCTCCCTATGAGCTAGGCCAAGGGTCTACTTATGGCCAACCTCTAGAACTTCTCAAAGAAACCCCCCTTATAGTAGGCTCCAAATGAAATGTGTGTTCAAGGGGGATAAGAAGAAAATCTAGCATTGGCTGATAAAACACTACCCTGGCACACAGACTCTTGACTGATTGCAAGACTGGAATGTGGTAGATAGTTTGTCAGATTACACAGATTACATTGGATTACTTGTACTGCACTTGATTTCACTCACACTGACTGGAAAATTGGAGAAAACAAATGCAGGGGGGTCCCCTGTACCTACAGTACAAGGTCATTACTAAATACAATAGAAAAGATGCTAGCACATTGATAGAATGTTACTATCTACTGATGCAACTCTGAAGCGTTAAACACTGTCTGGAGAGTGCTGAGCATGAAGTAGTATTATTGGACCCTTGGCAGAATTATTGGATTGTGTCGGATTGTCCAGGATTCTGCTCAGCAGATATTTGCCTAAGTCAGAATGTGTTCCCTCAACTGTGTGAGCTTGCTATTGAACGTGGCAAGCTTCTGGAATCCTGTTGATTCTGTTGATAGGTCCATAGGTATCTCTTCATCAGTATATATAGTGTAGACCAGGTGTCAAGCTAAGCTTGACATTATACCCTTTTAGTAAAGAGGTTCTATGTATGGTTTACTATATATAGTGTAGACTAAGTGTTAAGCTAAGCTTGACATTGTACCCTTTTAGTAAAGAGGTTCTATGTATAGTTCACTATATATAGTAATCTCTCATACTAATCTTACATGATTGGTTGTACTTGAGAGCTAACTAAGAGTTGTAGAGGAGGATGAAACATATTTGTACCTTATAGAAAAGTAGATACAAATGTATGAGTAACAGATTCTTAAGTAGTAAATATAATATATATAGTAAAGTGACTATATTGTAACCTCTAAGGTTACACACATGACTTTAGTTAAGTATATAAAGGGCTATTTGTAGACACTTAGAGATTATCTTTGTACTTGCTCCTGTACTTAGGTTGACCTCTCTAATCCCAGGTCTTTACTTATTCTGTGTTCTTGAGTAAGACTCTAACCTTTACACTTTTTTTTGAACATTGTAAAATTTAGGGATTACTTCTCATCTACTACCTTTCACTCACACTACTAGATTGTTAGCCTCCTCCTAGCTTCCCCCTACATGTCTACTATCTACTATACATTTACAGTACTCTATAGTAAGACTCTAGTTAATTACAAGTGTTACAAATACTATGTAAATATTCTATTCTCTCTTAAGAGCTTATAGGGAGATTGTTACTATCTGTTAGCCAACCTTTAATCTCCTAACAGACTCTTATCAGAGGTCCTAGGCTTCTAGGAGAATACACTATAAAGATTGTATATAGTTGTGCTAGAGAGTAGAGTGTATTACACATTATTGTGAGTCTAGTCAACTGTCTACAATTAAGGTTCTGCTACTCAAGAATATACTTTACTGTACCACTTTAAGCAGATTATCTACAGACTTACTCTTACTCATAACCTTTCTGCCACTTGTTATAATCTTAAGCTAGTGTTTAGAAACAAGCTGTAGAAGCCTCTACTATCCTATTCCTAAAATCATTCAAGGAGAATACTATCTTAGTACTACTACTAAGATCAGGAGCTACTGTACAATTGCTTTACTAGAACACTGTTGAGAAACAAGCTGTAGAAGGACCTACTGTCCTAGTCCTGAAATTGTACAAGGAAGTACTATCTTAATACTGTTACTAATATTTGGAACTGTAGTGTAATTCTCTTTAGAAGCTACAGGTTCTACACTAACAGATACTGTCTACTTTTAGTATAACAGACATTATAATCAAGCTGTCAACTATAGTGTATTTATTATATACTTATTGTACCTACTATAACACATATCTCTCTATTGTTAAAGTGTTTGTTAAGACAGTCTATTCCTTACTATACTATCTCTTACTCTGTTACTGTCTAGTGTTTACTATTATTGTCTACTATCTACTAAGAGTATAAAGTCCCTTTCCCTTCCCTTTCTGTTTCTTAGAGTATAAAGCCCCTTTTCTAGTTGTAGACCTAGTCAGAGTACTAAGCTCCTACTAGTGTCAATTCTAGTCCTGAACATATAAGGCCTCTACTAGTATTACCTTCTGTTTCCTAGAGTATAAATTCCCTTTTCTAGTTGTAGACCTAGTTAGGGTACTAAGCTCCTACTAGTATTAATCCTAGTCCTAAATGTTTAGAGTCTCTACTAGTATTACCTCTAGTCCTGAACCTAGCTAGAGTATTAAGCCTTTACTAGTGTTATTCCTAGTTACAGACCTAGCTAAGAATTATACCCTACTAGTGTTATTCAGTCCTTTTCTGTCCTGTCCTATCCTGTCCTGTCCCCTTTTGTCCTTCTAGTATAAACAGACCCTCTGTTACCTCTACACACTCTGTTTTACCTACACACTACTTATACTCTTATTACTCTTAGAATTAGTGTGTCAATTTTGTCAACCTGGTCCTTCTACTCCTCCTAGTACTAGCACATGCCTAGGGATGACTGTTTACTTCTCAACTATGTGTTTTAGTCAATGTCTTAGTTGTCTTCTCCTTATCTGTAACAATACTATACTTACTACTTACTAGACCTGTTAAGTATTATTTATATGTTCTAAGTAGTATAGTTTCACATCTCAACTATGTGTACTTCTTGTCCCTGTCCTTGTCTCCATACATTTTCATTAACAAGTCAAAGCCTTCCTAGGCTAGTTACTATGTGTTCCTCTTTAACAGCTTGCTTCAACTTGTATCTGTCTCAGGAATACTATTTCTACCAACTCTGTCAAAAGTCCTTGTCCTTATACATTTTCATTAATAAGTAAAGCCTTTTAATCAGGATGATTGGTTTTAGAGGGAGGGTAATGTTACAATCCTCTACTCTCTTACCTTCAGTTCTAAGGGTACTGTACCCTTCTGTACCAGAACTCAGGACTTCTGTCCCTCAGGAGTGCTATCTATAGACTATATGTATACTGACTCTTACTACTACCCTTCCTTACTTCATTATTCCATTCCTTTGACTACTCCTTCATTCTCTGTTCATTCTATGGTCTCTTACCCTTTGTCCATCCCTTCATTCTTTGTACCTTTATCTTTGACATTCCTTTCTTTCATTCTTTGTAGCTTATCATTCTTAGTAGCTCATACTCTCTGAGTACTCTTGTATAGTTTAGTATATATAGGTGTACAAGATCAGACTAGTCCTGTAGTCTTAATCTTGTCTACTCCAGGTAGTCCTGTACTCTTAGGCTCACTCTATATACTCTACTCTTGTCTCACTCTCTATCTCTGCCTGTTCTGCAAGTTCTGACTATGTTCCAGTACTTGTGTTCTGTATTTCTGTTGTGTAGGATAGTTGTAGCCTGGGTCCCCTCACTGAGCCTTCAGGTCCCCTCTACACTGTTGCTGACAAAAGTCATGTGTGTAACCTCAGAGGTTACACTCTTCCCTACTCTGAAGAAAGTAAAAAAAAAGGGGGGGGGGTAGGGAAGTGATTAATAGAGAGACAAAGGAAAGGATATAGTAAAGGGGGAGGGAGGTGAAATACAAAAGGGTAAGGGCAGACAATAAGGAACACCATCACAAAAAAGTCACAACAAATGTATTTAATAATAGTAAAAGTAATCTAATAAAATGATTTCATAAGCATTACATTCTAAAATAATACTTGTATTTTACTTGTAATGTAATTATAATGATTGTATATAAATGTAAGAAATATAGAAAGTTTCTATTAAACTAAAAACATGTTTTAGAGCAAGTAAACTTACTAATAGTATTATTACAACATTACATGTGAGATACAAGCACTTAACTCCTATTATAATATGCTAAAATTATATTATAAGTTATTTGTAACAATAGTTGATTGATTATAATAGTCATAAAAGTAATACATTGCACTTGTAAGTTAATTACAATACTTTTAGTAAGATAATATATGACTATATATATTAATATTGTTAACAATCACCCTGTTAGGCTTATAATATAATTTAGTTTTATTTTAAAACTATATATCGAAGTGATTACATAATTGAGTACCGAAGATCGAGAGCATATAATGATGCACTTGCTCTCGTCACTCCTTTCCCTCCTACCTCCACCATCTCCCCAATCCTCTTCCCCCAACACTATGTCGTTGCTCTTGTTCTCTCTAGCCCAGTCCTCTGCCTACAAGCGTCCCACTAGCAGGCACTCTGCCTGCTTCAACATAGGCAATAAACATCACTGTACTCGTCTCTCCAATCTGCCGCTGCAATGCCTGCACTGAGCCTCAGATCCTGTAATGATGCCACCGAGCTGACTACACTGTCCTTCATCGTAAAGTGTAAGCAGCCAGTCCACTTCATAATAACTCGCACAATGGTTGCTCATCCCTCTCCTCCCAACTTTTTGTCTCCCTTCCACCCCTCCCGCTCCTCGCTCTGCCACTTGCGTTGCCTCTCCTTCATTGTCCTCCTTTGTTTACACTCGCCTTCCTTTTTGCATTCGCATTCACACATCCGCATTGTTGACCAATGCCAAACAACTTCTTCAATGTTTACATACATTCGCATACTTCCCACTCTGTAGTGCAAGCAACAGTCGACAAGTGCACGCTCGCGACAATACCAACGTACGACCACTCCCATGGTACGACCCTCTCTTCGACACTGTACACGCTCTCCTTCCCTACCCATTCTATGCTTAACATCACTCTCTACAGGTCCACCCCATGTGCATTCACATTCCCTAGTGTAGCAGACAACACCATATCGAACGGAAGCAGTGGACTGCCACTTACCCCTCTTGAGCTGAGTCCGTCCATACGTTCCACTTTGCCTTCTCTGTTCGAGCTGGTACGTCCCAGAGATACACCTTTGCAATCCACAAAAACGACTCAGTTCACTGCTCCCCCAATTGCACGTCACAGTCAGAATATGTAGCATACGTGTACTGATACGGCATTGTCTACAGCCTGAATCAACTCGTTCAACGCTCCGGATCTCAACCTGTATGCACTACTCACACTCACTGTACACTGTTGTGGTATGTCCACCTTTTATCTCCTATTGTCACTTGCTAACTACTCTAAACCTGTCTAACAGGCGCAGCCTCAACCTCCACAACCTGCTCGACCTCAACACACAATTTGACTCACAGGTCCTGAGTGACGACCAAACGTGGTGATGAAGACTACATCAAACGGCCTGAGGATGTGTTCATCCTTTTCCAACACGAATCCCACTCACAGAATAATGAGGCAGAGGCAGCTGGTGGTGTAGAGGTTGGGACTGTAGAAATAGTGTATTATTTCCTATTTTTGTATTCTATAATTTAAATATAATTATATTTGATTAATTATTTGATATAAATTGTATAGTAAGCAAAAGAATTTAAGAAAGCTATTCAAACACTTGTAATGACTTGTAAGCATTATAAGCAGATATTATACTGTCACAAATTAATAAGTATGTCTTAACCTTGTAATTTAGGCAGTATATTATAATCACTTGTATAACTTGACAATTTATAAAATTATATTGGAAATTGCCAAGTTTTAAAAGTATTTTTTCTTGCTTATTTAACATTGTACTTTCCTTGCTTAACCCCCCAGGAAGATTATAAGTAATTGGACAAATTTTATAAAATATATAAAATATACAAGATTACAAGCAAGTATAATACTTAAGACTTTTTTGTGATGACACAGTCACAAGTTTAAGAAGGCTTCAACTCTTCAAAAGGTAGGGAAGGATTAATGAAGAGGTAAGGGAAAGTATAGTAAGGGGGAACACATAGTAACCAGTCTAGGTGAACATTAGACTTGGTTAGTAGCTTAGGTATAGGTCAGAACAGTAGGGTTTAGAAATCTATGAGGCAGAGTTGACACAGAGCACCCAGATGAAGTCAATAGAAGTCTTGGATTGCCTTAGTAGTATGGGTGAGATTCTCAGCAGGTTCTCAAGTGTGTTCTTTAACTAGGTATTCCTTCTAGTAGATAAGGAACTTGAGCTTTCTGTACACCAGCTTAGTATCTACTATGTACTCTACTTTGTATTCCAGTTTGGAACTGATGAGTTCTAGTAGAGGTGGTAGGGGTCTTTGTTACAAAGGAAAACCTGGATTATAGTACTGAGACAGTAGAACCTTGTTAAACACTGGGTGTATGTGCTTCTATGTTGCTGGAAGTTGGAGTTTGTAAGTAGAGGCACTAACCTTCTTTTCAATAACAAAGGGTCTGAAGCACTTGTTGTCCAACTTCTTTATTGAGCAATCTGTGGTCAGGTTAGTAGCTTCTAGTATAACTTTGTCACTAGGCTAGTAATCCTTAGCTGTAGACTTCTTCTGATTATAGTTCTACTTTATAACCTACACTACCTTTTCTAAAAGAGCTTATACATCCTCCCTGGTTCTGTGTATCTGTTCTGTAAAGTCTGTTATGGATTCAGAACTACTGTTCCAGTTTAGAACTGTCCCCTAGTATAAATGTCTCTTATGATTGAGGAAGAACAGGGACTGTCCCATTGTAGAGTGTTGCTAGTTATTATGTACAAATTCTGCTAGAGCTAACTATTCAGACCAATCCAATTACTGATGATTAATGAACATCTGGAGGTAGAGTTCAATCTCCTGATTGACTTACTCAGTTTGACTGTCAGTCTACAGGTGATAGGTAGTAGAAGGGTTCCCTTGAATTCTGAGAAGTGTATACAAGTCCTACATGAATTTCAACTTGAATTGTAGTTCACAATCATGAATGAGCTTTCAAGGGAGTCTGTACAACCAGAAGACATAATCCTGATAAATGTACACTATACCTTCAGAAGTGAGTTCTGTTCAGGTCAGAACTGTATAAACTTGCTTAGAGAATCAGTTGACAATTATACAGATAGTATTGTAACCCTGAGACTCAGGTAGCTTACTAATCAGGTCTACTGAGACTTCTTCCTAAGAGTGATCCAGGATCCAATACAGATGTAGGGGAGCCTAAACCCTTGTCTGGTAGGCCTTAGTCTATTAGTATGTATTACAACTAGTCATATACTTCAGGATTTCCCTCTACATTCTGAGCCACTAGTAGTTCTGAGTGATAAGTTCCTACATTTTGTGTCAGCCTAAATGTTCTACAGTCAGATTGTTGTAATGAGCTTAAACAATGTCCTCCTACAGCTTCTGATCCTTTAGAATGTACAGTTGGCCTTCCTAGTAAACCTGTCTATCCTTATCCTCCTCCTAATCCCTTGCCTACTTCTCTAGCTGCTTTACTACAACCTAGTCTTACATGTGTCTCAGAGCTTACTGTATACAGGTAACAAAGTCAACATCCTTGGATTCAAGTCAGATCTCTCAGATTGTCTTGGACACAAAACAGGAATTGTCTAGGAGAACAAGATTTTTGTTATTATTCTCCCTCCTTTTATAACCTACTTGTCTTAAGAGTAAATCAGCTTTTGTCATTTGTGTTCTAGGTTTGTAGGTCAGTACAAAGTCAAAGTCCTACAGTTCTAACATCTAGTAGGCTTAGCAGTAGTTGAGCTTCTAAGGTGCTTGGAAGTACTAGAGATTAAGGTGATTACTCTAAATCTCAAACTTCTGTATAACACTAAGGAGATATTAACACTACTCCTCTAGGGAACAGACAATTACAAGGAGTTCCTTGTTATAGATAGGGTAGTTCTGTTCTGTTACAGAGAGGGATTCTAATTAGAACACTATTGGACACTACTTTCTGTCAATGAACTGAGACAGTACTACTCTATTTGTAAAGTTGGAAGAGTTGGCTTCAACTCAGAACTTGTCTGTAACTGTCAGAACTGCTAGTACAGGCTTGCTAGTAATAGTCTACTTTAGGGACTCAAACACAGACTGCTACTGATCCTCCTATTACTAAGGAACATCTTTGCTAGTAAGATTGTGTAGGGGCTGAGCAATAGTACTAAAGCCTTAAATGAAGCATTAGTAGTAGTTTACAAACCTAAGAAATACTTAGACTTGTTTCAGGTTCTGAGGTTGTAGCCAGTTCTAAACTATAGTTACCTTTACTGGATCCATACAGACCTCTCCTCCACCAATCACAAAGCTTAGATAATCTACTGACTCCTGTGTAAAAGAGTACTTTACTTCTTAGAGGAACAGTTTATTATCTTAGAACTATTGTAGAACTACTTGGATCAGTCAGTAATAGTACTCAACTGTTTGGGTGAAGATCAGAATGTTATCCAGATACACACTAACATGCCCCAAATTAATCAGATCTGTAAGGATGTGATTCATGAATGACTGGAACATTACAAACAAGTTAGTTAGTCTGAAGAACATTATAGTCAGTTTATACAATCTACAATTGGTTTAGAACACAGCCTTCTACTCATCTCTGTCTTGAATCTAAATATTATTGTATCCTTATCAAATGTCCAACTTAGTGAAAACCCTAGATGTATGTGTCTTATTAATAAGCTCCTGAATCAGGGGGAGTAGGTACTTGTTTTTAACAGTACTCTCATTAAGACAATAATAATCCTGAACTAGGTAGAGCTTCCTATCTTTCTTTTTGACAAAGAAGAAAGGGGAGGCTATAGAGGACTTTAAGGGTTAGATCTGACTGTTCTAAAGATTTTCCTGAAGGAACTTGTCAAGCACCTTCTACTTGTCTCTGTTGAGTAGATAGACCTTACAATCCTTAAGTTGGAAACCCTTAGTCAATTCAATTGTATAGTTCTAGGGACAGTATTCAGGAAGCTAGTTGAATTCCTCTTCACTAAAGACTTTAGGGAACTCTCAGACAAAATCTAGTAGGCTGAGTCTATGTGTGTTCTAGAGTAGAGTCATTCTGAGAGGGTTCTAGACTGGTTCTGTCTTAAACATCCTTTAGATTGACTCTGTTCTGCCTTGACTAGAATATGTATCCACATATCTATCCTAGTTGAAGAAGAACAACTAGTCACCTTCATTAGAACTGTTAGTAACATTAGAAGCATCTACATTTACTCAGAACAGTAGTGTAAAGTAGTTACAAGACTTGGGACACTGATTAAACACAAGTGTCTACTCTAACTAGTCAATAGTAGGGTTGTAAGCCTTAAGCTATTTGAATCTAATAAAGATGTCTGTCTTTCTAAGGTTAGTAACTCTAAACTCAATACTTTCCTCATAATCCTAAATAGTCATCTATAGTTAGACAAACTCAGTAATCCAACCATTCTGGTTTAGGGTTCTGTCTGTATTGTATACTAGGATCAGAAGTGGAACACATTAAGTAGGGAGGTAGTGTTCCTACACAAAAGCCTTATTAATACACAAACTAGTGTATCTACTGTCTACTAGAGCTATTGTTTGGATCTGGAGGGATTCTGAGAAGGGAGCTAAGAGGATAGGAACCTAGAGCTAGTGTCTAGAATGTTCTCAGATAAACTACTACTTGTTCTAAAGGGAATGTACAGTTTGTACAGCCTTGTTGTCTAAGAGGGTAAGTATATACACTAACATTTCCTTATTAACCTCTCTCTTTTGACAAGGACAGACTCATGTCCTTAGCTGTAAACTCAGCTGAGACCATCCCTGCTTGATACTACAGACAAACTACTGAGTAGTAAACAGGGCTAGGTAGTGTTCTGAATGTTCTAAGATCTTAGAACACAGAAGTAGCAGATTGGATTGTACAGATTTAGACTCAGATGAAGTACAAAGAGAAGAATCAAAAGAATCAGAAGAAATAGGAGAACTATCTACTTTTATTTCTGACTTTTTTCTTTCTAGTAAATAATTTTGTTGATTTATTTTTTCTACTTTTTCTACTTTTCTTACTTTATTTACTTCTAATCCTACAGTGTCTATTGAATCAAAAGTGACCATTAAAAAATCTGAGTCATAGCCCTTCAGTGTTACATTCACTGTTAGGCCTCTACAAAATCCTAGAGTATGTAGTCAGGGTCTGAGAGTTCTAAGGTGACTTCTGGATTTGTAGAAAAGGCTTCTTACTACAAATCCTGCTCATTACTCATTATTACTCTAATGACCTAACAGATATACTGTTGCTTCTGTAGGCAGTCCTTAATCTAGTGCTCTGACTTTCTGTAGACAAAGTATGCTCCTTACTTTTGGGCTTCTCTAATGTCTATTAGAACAGATTAATTGTGAGTTATAGGCAGATTGATCTAAGGGCTCAGAACTGTCAGAGCTGGATGTATGTGTAAGTGTTCTGTACAGACTTGATACATCCAAGCTGTAGCTTAGTTGAAGGAGATGGTATGTGTCTTCCACTTAGTGTAGGTGACCAGTTCTAGCATTATTCTGAGGATCTTATTAACCAGTTCTAGGTGAAGAGCTTTTTCAAGCATTCTAATAAGAACATTATTAAACCCAAGCATGAATCCTGCCTTCTGAGCCAGGATATCAAACTCCTGAAAGAAGGTATTAGCAGAATGTTTGCCCTGTTACAGAGACACAAACTTGTTCTACACATTATACTTCTTATTCAGATTAATAAAGGAAGTACAGAGCTACTCTATGAATTCTGAATATGACTCATTGTTCCAAAGTTGGATCAGGCTTCTAATCTAATAGCCTTCAATCCAGTTCTGAGCCTAGGTGGTTGTGTTGCCTTCCTTCATGAAGGAGAGGACAAATAGGATACAATTGAGATCTGAGGATAGATCAGTCAAAATAGTAGCTACATATAGTTTGACTTAGTGCTAGAAGTTCTTAAAGTGCTACCTATTAAAGTCTGAAGGGTAAGCTACATACACTTTCTTTCTAGAACAGGTTGTGACTTCTAGAACAATTGGAACAGGTTCTAAAGGGGCTGAGAGCACATAGTTAGTAAAGGCCTCTTAGATAGAGGTCTGTACATATTAAGCTAGTTCTGCTCATAACTGCTGATCTGGTGGAACAGTAGGGGTGGCAGTTAGTGTAGGAGGGTCTATGTTTACACTACAAAGGAATTGACACTAAACTAAAAGGGGTAATGAATAGAAGAAGGGTGGCAAAAGTTTAAAATTTAGAAATGTAAAAGGGTTAGGACAAAGAAAAGAGATTAATACAATAGTGAGTACTAATGCCTGAAACGTAGGAGAGTTGTAGGGTAGTAATGAGTAGTCTTAATCTGATGTTAGCAACAGTGTAGAGAGGACCCAAAGGCTCAGCAAGGGGACCCAGGCTACAACTATCCTATACAACAGAAATACAGAACACAAGTACTAGAACATAGTCAGAACTTGCAGAACAGGCAGAGATAGAGAGTGAGACAAGAGTAGAGTATATAGAGTGAGCCTAAGAGTACAGGACTACCTAGAGTAGACAAGATCAAGACTACAGGACCAGTCTGATCTTGTACACCTATATATACTAAACTATACAAGAGTACTCGAGGGAGTATGAGCCAACTAAG
>NW_006760391.1:3276441-3281557 GCF_000271605.1 Fomitiporia mediterranea MF3/22 | reverse complement strand
ATATTATATTATATAGTAGACACAAGTCTTTTTCTTTAAGTAAAATACTATAATAAAGTATTTACTCTCAATATATTTTTGTTAAAATATATTTACTCAATATATAAAGCTATTATAATACATATACTGTATTATATTCATTAATAATACTTTTAGAACCTTTATAAGATGTATAAGAATTATCTTTACTTTATAACCTTATTAAAATTCTTACAGTTACTATATAATTTATAAATAATGTGTATTCTACTATATAAGAACTATAAAGCTATATAAGAAAATGGACTTTTCCCTGACAAGGGTTGTCTGTGTCTATTAGTATGTCTAGTTTACTTTACCCTTGTCTGAAGGATTGTATTGTGTGTCTATAGTATTGTATCCTTTACTTTCTGAGTGTAAGTCCTTACTCTAGGATATTCATCCTTCCTAGGGTTGTTCTATATTAAGTTCCTTAGCATCCAACTGTAATTTAGAAAGAATAGTGTATATCCTATAGTTTCTGACCTTACTATATTAATAGTATACTCAATCATAAGTAGTTTATGTATCTAATCTTTTTGTTTAGGAGAAATACACTGTCTAAGTATCTAAGTAATTGTTCTGTTCATTCTCTCAGTCAATCTATTAGTCTGTAAATGATATACACTCAATAGCTTTAATTTAATACTTATAAGTTTATATAATCTTCTCTAAAATATACTAGTGAATAGGGAATCACAATTGCTAACAATGTAATTAGGTAGTCTATACAGTTTATAAATGTTTTCAAATACTATCTCTACAATTTCTCTTACTCTGTATGTTTGCCTAGTAGGAATAATGTGTACTATACTAGTTAATAGACAAATAACTGTACAAATTATATTAAAAGGTCCTAAATGTTACAATCCTCTGCTCTCTTACCTTCAGTTCTGAGGGTACCACACTCTTCTGTACCAGAACTCAGGACTTCTGTCCCTTAGGGGTGCTGTCTATAGACTATATGTATGCTGACTCTTACTACTACCCTTCCTTACTTTATCATTCCATTCCTTTGACCACTCTTTCATTCTCTGTTCATTCTATAGTCTCTTACCCTTTGTCCATCCCTTCATTCTTTGTACCTTTATCTTTAACATTCCTTTCTTTCATTCTTTGTAGCTTATCATTCTTAGTGGCTCATGCTTCCTGAGTACTCTTGTATAGTTTAGTATATATAGGTGTACAAGATCAGACTGGTCCTGTAGTCTTGATCTTGTCTACTCTAGGTAGTCCTGTACTCTTAGGCTCACTCTATATACTCTACTCTTGTCTCACTCTCTATCTCTGCCTGTTCTGTAAGTTCTGACTATGTTCTAGTACTCACATTCTGTATTTCTGTTGTGTAGGATAGTTATAGTCTGGGTCCCCTCACTGAGCCTTCAGGTCCCCTCTACACTGTTGCTAACATCAGATTAAGACTACTTATTACCACCCTACAACTCTCCTACATTTTGAGCATTAGTACTCACTATTGTGTTGATCTCTTTTCTTTGTCCCAATCCTTTTACATTTCTAAATTTTAAACTTTTACTACCCTTCTTCTATTCATTACCCCTTTTAGTTTAGTGCTGATTCCTTTGTAGTGTAAACATGAACCCTCCTACACTGACTGTCACCCCTACTGTCCTGCCAGATTAGTAGTTATAAGCAGAACTAGCTTAATACATACAAACCTCTATCTAAGAGGCCTTTGCCAACTACATACCCTCAGCCCCTTTGAAACCTGTTCTGATTGTTCTAGAAGTTACAACCTGTTCTAGAAAGAAAGTGTATGTAGCCTACCCTTCAGACTTTAATAGGTAGCACTTTAAGGACTTCTAGTACTAAGTCAAACTATATGTAGCTACTACTTTAACTGATTTATCCTCAGATCTTAATCACATCCTATTTGTCCTCTCCTTCATGAAGGAAGGTAACATAGCCACCTGGGCCTAGAACTGGATTGAAGGCTATTGGATCAGAAGCCTGATCTGACTTTAGAACAATGAGTCATATTTGGAATTCATAAGGCAGCTCTGTGTTTCCTTCATCAATCTGAATAAGAAGTACAATGTGTAGAACAAGCTTGTGTCTCTGTGACAGGGCAAACATTCTGCCAATACCTTCTTTCAGGAGTTCAATATCCTAGCTTAAAAGGCAGGATTCATACTTGGGTTTAATAATGTCCTTATTAGAATGCTTGAAAAAGCTCTTCACCTGGAACTGGTTGATAAGATCCTCAGAATAATACTAGAACTGGTCACCTACACTGAGTAGAAGATGCACACTATCTCCTTCAACCAAGCTACAGCTTGGATGTGTCAAGTCTATACAGAATGCTTACACATACATCTAGCTCTGACAGTTCCAAGCCCTCAGATTGATCCACCTGTAACTTATAATCAATCTGTTCTGATAGACATTAGAGAAGCCTGAAAGTGAGGAGCATACTTTGCCTACAGAAAGTCAGGGCACCAGATTAAGGACTGTCTACAGAAGTAATAGTATATCTGTTAGGTCATTAGAGTAATGATGAGTAACAAGTAGGATTTGTGGTAAGAAGCCTTTTCTACAAATCTGGAAGTCACCTTAGAACTCTTAGACCCTGACTACATACTCTAGGATTTTGTAGAGGCCTAACAGTGAATACAGTACTGAAGGGCTATGACTCAGATTTTTAATAGTCACTTTTGATTCAATAGACACTGTAGGATTAGAAGTAAATAAAGTAAGAAAAGCAGAAAAAGTAGAAAAAGTAGAAAAAATAAATCAACAAAATTATTTATTAGAAAGAAAAAAGTTGGAAACAAAAGTAGATAGTTCTCCTATTTCTTCTGATTCTTTTGATTCTTCTCTTTGTACTTCATCTGAGTCTAAATCTGTACAATCTGACCTACTACTTCTGTGTTCTAAGATCTCAGAATGTTCAGAACACTACCCAGCCCTGTTTACTACTTAGTAGTTTGTCTATAGTATCAAGTAGGGATAGTCTTAACTGAGTTCACAGCTAAGGACATGAGTCTGTCCTTGTTGAAAGAGAGAGGTTAATGAGGAAATGTTAGTACATATACTTACTGTTATGATTCTCTACTCTCTTACCTTCAGTTCTGAGGGTTCTACACCCTTCTGTACTAGAACTCAGGACTTCTGTCCCTCAGGGGTGCTGTCTATAAACTATATGTGTACTGACTCTTACTACTACCCTTCCTTACTTTATCATTCTATTCCTTTGACTACTCTTTCATTCTCTGTTCATTCTATAGTCTCTTACCCTTTATTCATCCCTTCATTCTTTGTACCTTTATCTTTAACATTCCTTTCTTTCATTCTTTGTGGCTTATTATTCTTAGTAGCTCATACTCCCTAAGTACTCTTGTGTAGCTTAGTATATATAAGTGTATAAGATCAGACTGGTCCTGTAGTCTTGATCTTGTCTACTCTTAGTAGTCCTGTACTCTTAGGCTCACTCTATATACTCTACTCTTGTCTCACTCTCTCTCTCTGCCTGTTCTGTAAGTTCTGACTATGTTCTAGTACTTACATTCTGTATTTCTGTTGTGTAGAATAGTTGTAGCCTGGGTCCCCTTACTGAGCCTTTGAGTCCCCTCTATACTGTTGCTGACATCAGATCAAGACTACCCATTACTACCCTACAACTCTCCTACATTTCAAGCATCAGTACTCACTGTTACATTAATCTCTTTTCTTTGTTCTGACCCTTTTACATTTTTAAATTTTAAACTTTTACTACCCTTCTTCTATTCATTACCCCTTTTAGTTTAGTGCTGATTCCTTTGTAGTGTAAACATAGACCCTTCTACACTAACTACCACCCCTACTATCCTACTGGATCAGCAGTTACAAGTAGAACTAGCTTAATACATACAGACCTCTATCTAAGAGGCCTTTACTAACTATGTGCCCCCAGCCCCTTTGGAACCTGTTCTAATTGTTCTGGAAGTTGCAACCTGTTCTAGAAAGAAAGTACATGTAGCCTACCCTTTGGATTTCAATGGGTAACACTTTAAGGACTTCTAGTACTAAGTTGAACTATATGTGGCTACTACTTTAACTAATCTATTCTCAGATCTTGATTGTGTCCTATTTGTCCTCTCCTTCATAAAGGAAGGCAACACAGCCACCTGGGCCTAGAACTGGATTGAAGGCTATTAGATTGGAAGCCTGATCTGACTTTAGAACAATGAGTTGTATTCAGAATTCATAAGACAGCTCTGTACTTCCTTCATTAATCTGAATAAGAAGTATAATATACAGAACAAGCTTGTGTCTCTATAACAGGGCAAACATTCTGCTAATACCTTCTTTCAGGAGTTCAATATCCTGGCCTAGAAGGCAGGATTCACAGGTTCAATAATGTCCTTATTAGAATGCTTGAAAAAGCTCTTTACCTAGAACTAGTTAATAAGATCCTCAGAATAATACTAGAACTAGTCACTTACACTGAGTGGAAGACACACACTATTTCCTTCAACTAAGCTACAGTCTGGATGTATCAAGTCTGTGTGAAACACTCACACATGTGTCTAGCTCTAACAGTTCTGAGCCCTCAGATTGATCCACCTGTAATTTGTAATCAATCTGTTCTGATAAACATTAAAGAAGCCTAAAAGTAAGGAGCATACTTTACTTGTAGAAAGTCAGGACACTAAATTAAGGACTGTCTGTAGAAGTAACAGTATATCTGTCAGGTCATTAGAGTAATAATGAGTGACAAGCAGGATTTGTAGTAAGAAGCCTTTTCTACAAATCCAGAAGTCACCTTGAAACTCTCAGACCCTGACTATGTACTCTAGGATTTTGTAGAGGCTTAACAGTGAATGTAGTACTAAAGGGCTATGACTCAGATTTTTTAATGGCCACTTTTGATTCAATAGACACTGTAGGATTAGAAGTAAATAAAGTAAGAAAAGTAGAAAAAGTAGAAAAAAGTAGAAAAAATAAATCAACAAAATTATTTATTAGAAAGAAAAAAGTCAAAAACAAAAGTAGATAGTTCTCCTATTTTCTTCTGATTCTTTTGATTCTTCTCTTTGTACTTTATCCAAGTCTAAATCTACACAATCCAACCTACTACTTCTGTGTTCTAAGATCTTAG
>NW_006760391.1:3230354-3276100 GCF_000271605.1 Fomitiporia mediterranea MF3/22 | reverse complement strand
ATACTTTACTTGTAGAAAGTCAGGACACTAAATTAAGGACTGTCTGTAGAAGTAACAGTATATCTGTCAGGTCATTAGAGTAATAATGAGTGACAAGCAGGATTTGTAGTAAGAAGCCTTTTCTACAAATCCAGAAGTCACCTTGAAACTCTCAGACCCTGACTATGTACTCTAGGATTTTGTAGAGGCTTAACAGTGAATGTAGTACTAAAGGGCTATGACTCAGATTTTTTAATGGCCACTTTTGATTCAATAGACACTGTAGGATTAGAAGTAAATAAAGTAAGAAAAGTAGAAAAAGTAGAAAAAGTAGAAAAAATAAATCAACAAAATTATTTATTAGAAAGAAAAAAGTCAAAAACAAAAGTAGATAGTTCTCCTATTTCTTCTGATTCTTTTGATTCTTCTCTTTGTACTTTATCCAAGTCTAAATCTACACAATCCAACCTACTACTTCTGTGTTCTAAGATCTTAGAATGTTTGGAACACTACCTAGCCCTGTTTACTACTTAGTAGTTTGTCTATAGTATTAAGTAGGGATAGTCTCAGCTGAGTTTACAGCTGAGAACATAGGTCTGTCCTTGTTGAAAGAGAGAGGTTAATGAGGAAATGTTAGTACATATACTTACCCTCTCAGACAACAAGACTGTACAAGCTGTACATTCCCTTCAGAACAAGTAGCAGTTCATCCAAGAACATTCTAGGTACTAACTCTAAGTCCCTGTCCTCTTAGCTCCCTTCTCAGAATCCTCTTAGATCCAAACAACAGCTCTAGTAAACAGTAAATACACTAGTTTATGTATTAATAAGGCCTTTGTGTAGGAACACTACCTCCCTACTTAATGTGTTCCACTTCTAATCCTAGTATACAATGTAGACAGAACCCTGAACCAGAATAGTCAGATTACTGAGTTTGTCCAACTACAGATGACTATTCAGGATTATAAGGAAAGTATTGAGTTCAGAGTTACTAACCTTAGAAAGACAGACATCTTTATTAGATTCAAATGGCTTAAAGCTTACAACCCTACTATTGACTAGTTAGAGTAGACACTTGTGTTCAATCAGTGTTCCAAGTCTTACAACTACTTTATACTACTGTTCTGAGTGGATACAAACACTTCTAATGTTACTAACAGTTCTAATAAAGGTGACCAGTTGTTCTTCTTCAATTAGAATAGATATGTGGATACAAATTCTAGTCAAAGCAGAACAGAGTCAATCTGAAGGATGTCTAAGACAGAACCAGTCTAGAACCTCTTTAGAACAACTCTACTCTAGAACACACATAAACCTAGCCTGCTGGATTTTGTCCAAGAGTTCCCTAAAGTCTTTAGTAAAGAGGAATTCAACCAGCTTCTTGAACACTGTCTCTAGGACTATACAATTGAATTGACTGAGGGTTTCTAACCTAAGGATTGTAAGGTCTACCTGCTCAACAGAGACAAGTAGGAGGTGCTTGACAAGTTCCTTTAGGAAAATCTTCAGAACAGCCAGATCTGACCCTTAAAGTCTTCTATAGCCTCCCCTTTCTTCTTTGTCAAAAAGAAAGATAGGAAGCTCTACCCAGTCTAGGATTATCATTGTCTTAATAAGGGTACTGTCAAAAACAAGTACCTACTCCCCCTGATTCAGGAGCTCATTGATAAGACACATACATTCAGGGTTTTCACTAAGTTGGATGTTTAATAAGGGTATAATAATATTCAGATCCAAGACAGAGATAAGTAGAAGACTGTATTCTAAACTAATTATAGATTGTACAAACTGACTGTAATGTTCTTTAGACTAACTAACTTGTCTACAACATTCTAGTCATTCATGAATCACATCCTTACAGATCTGATTAACTTAGAGCATGTTAGTGTGTATCTGGATAACATTCTGATCTTCACCCAGACAGTTGAGCACTATTACTGACTAATCTAAGCAGTTCTACAACAGCTCTAAGATAATAAACTGTTCCTCTAAAAAGTAAAGTACTCCTTTACACAAGAGTTAGTAGATTATCTAGGCTTTGTAATTGGTGGAGGAGAGGTCTGTATAAATCTGGCAAAGGTAACTGTAGTTTAGAACTAGCTACAATCTTAGAACCTGAAACAGGTCCAAGCATTCCTTAGATTTGTAAACTACTACTAA
The DNA here is from genome assembly GCF_000271605.1 of Fomitiporia mediterranea MF3/22. NCBI lineage: Eukaryota > Fungi > Basidiomycota > Agaricomycetes > Hymenochaetales > Hymenochaetaceae > Fomitiporia > Fomitiporia mediterranea. The sequence continues at coordinate 3,273,961 of NW_006760391.1, read as the reverse complement.
CACTTTATTTAAGGTTTCAGTACTATTGCCTGGCCCCTTCACAATCTCACTAGTAAGGATGTTCCTTAGTAATAGGATGATCAGTAGTAGTCTGTATTTGAGTCTCTCAAGTAGGCCATTACTAGCAAGCCTGTATTAGTAGTTCTGACAGTTGTAGACAAGTTCTGAGTCAAAGCTAACTCTTCCAACTTTGCAAATAGAGTAGTACTGTCCTAGTTCATTAATAGAAAGTAGTGTCTGATAGTGTTCCAATCAGAATCCCTCTCTGTAATGGAACAGAACTACCCTATCTATAATAAGGAACTCTTTGTAATTGTCTGTTCCCTAGAGGAGTAGTGTTAATATCTCCTTAATACTGTACAGAAGTTTGAGATTTAGAGTGATTACCTTAATCTCTAATACTTTCAGACACCTCAGAAGCTCAACCACTATCAAGCCTGCTGGATGTTAGAACTATAGGACTATGACTTTGTACTAACCTACAAACTCAGAACACAAATGATGAAAACTGATTTACTCTCAAGACAAGTAGGTTATAAAAGGGGGGAGAATAATAATGAAAATCTTGTTCTCCTAGACAATTCCTATTTTGTGTCTGAGACAATCTAAGAGATCTGACTTGAATCTGAGGATGTTGACTTTGTCACCTGTATATAGTAAGCTCTGAGACACACACAGGACTAGGTTGTAGTAAAGTAGCTAGAAAAGCAGGCTAGGGATTGGGAGGAGGATAAGGATGGACAGGTTTACTAGGAAGGCTAACTGTATGTTCTGAAGGATTAGAAGCTGTAGGAGGACATTGTTTAAGCTTATTACAACAATCTGACTGTAGGACATCTGGACTGACACAAAACACAGGAACTCATCACTTAGAACTACTAGTAGCCTAGAATGTAGAGGGAAATCCTAAAGTACATAACTAGTTGTAATACATGCTAACAGACTAAGGCCTACCAGACAAGGGTTTAGACTCCTCTACATTTGTATCAGATCCTGGATCACTCTTAGAAAGAAGTCTCAGTAGACCTGATTAGTAAGCTACCTGAGTCTTAGGGTTACAACACTATCTGTGTGATTGTCAACCAATTCTCTAAGCAAGTCTACACAGTTCTAACCTGAACAGAACTTACTTCTGAAGGTATAGTACACATTTATCAGGATCATGTCTTCCAGTTACACAGACTCCCTCAGAAGCTCATTCATGATTACAGACTACAATTTGAGTCAAAATTCATACAGGACTTGTATGTACTTCTCAGAATTCAAGGGAACCCTTCTACTGTCTATCACCTACAGACTGACAGTCAAACTGAGTGAGTCAATCAGAAGATTGAGCTCTACCTCTGAATGTTCATTAATCATTAGTAATTGGATTGGTCTGAATAGTTAGCTCTGACAGAATTTGTGCACAATAACTAACAACACTCTGTAACAGGACAGTCCCCATTCTTCCTCAATTATAAGAGACATCTGTACTAGAGGACAGTTCTAAACTAGAACAGTAGTTCTGAATCTGTAACAGACTTTATAGAACAGATGTACAGAACCAGGGAGAACACACAAGCTCTTTTAGAAAAGGTAGTACAGGTTATGAAGTAGAACTATGATCAGAAGAGGTCTACAGTCAAGGATTACTAGCCTAGTAATAAAGTTATACTGGAAGCCACTAACCTGACTATAGATTGCTCAATGAAGAAGTTGGACAACAAGCACTTTGAACCCTTTATTATTAAAAAGAAGGTTAGTACCTCTGTCTACAAACTCCAACTTCTAGTAACATAGAAGCACATACACTCAGTGTTTAACAAGGTTCTACTGTCTCAGTACTACAATCTGAGTTTTCCTTCATAACAAAGACCCCTACCACCTCTACCAGAACTCATTAGTTCCAAACCAGAATACAAAGTAGAGTATGTAGTAAATGCTAAACTAGTACACAGAAAGCTTAAGTTCCTTATCTACTAGAAGGGATACCTAGTTGAAGAACACACTTAGGAACCTACTAAGAATCTCACCCATACTACTAAGGCAATCTGAGACTTCTATCAACTTCATCTAGGTACTCTACATTAACTCTACCTTACAGATTTCCAAACCCTACTGTTCCAACCTATACCCAAACTGCTGACTAAGCCTAATGTTCACTAATTGGGACAATTGGTTTTAGAGGGGGGGTAATGTTACAATTCTCTACTCTCTTACCTTCAGTTCTAAGGGTTCTACACCCTTCTGTACTAGAACTTAGGACTTCTGTTTCTCAGGAGTACTATCTATGAACTATATACATACTGACTCTTACTACTACCCTTCCTTACTTCATTATTCCATTCCTTTGACTACTCCTTTATTCTCTGTTCATTCTATAGTCTCTTACCCTTTATCCATCCCTTCATTCTTTGTACCTTTATCTTTAACATTCCTTTCTTTTATTCTTTATGGCTTATCATTCTTAGTAGCTCATACTCTCTAAGTACTCTTGTGTAGCTTAGTATATATAGTGTCACACTCATGCAACACATACATTCTGATACATTCTGATCAGAAGGGCTCAGTTGTATTAAAGTTATATTATCCTCATGTCAGTAATCCTTCAATTATGTCATCATTGCCTACACAATAGTCTTGGTTGCTCAATTCAGACTAGTTGGGTTCCAGACTCTAGTTCTAATTCACAAAGGCAAGACTCTGAGCCTTTAGACAGCTGGTTGATCAATACAAAGGGGACTCAGATTCAGAGTCCTAGATAGGTTGATACAAAGGAGACAGTAGTAGAGTTGTTTACAAAGGACTAGTAGCTACAAAGGACTGATAATTTCTATAAATACTCTCATGTATTTTGTACTTTCTAGCAATCAAGTTACTCTCTACTGTGACTCTTAGTGTGTAGTTTGACAGTCTCCTCAGTTAATGTTCCCTCTTACCTTGTCTTGTCTTGTATTGTCTTATTCTAAAGTGTAGCTTCATTGTTCTGTACTACTCTTGTCTTGTTAATTGTCACCTTCAGAACTTGTACATTCTGCTCAGATCTACCTATTTCTTCTCACTCTTGACCCCTCTTAGCATCTGTACCTTACAGACTCAACTGACCTCTTCTACCTCAACTAGTACTTGAGATTGACATTTTGGAGCCTACTGTAAGGAGGGTTTCTCAAGGTGTCTTGAGTAGGCTGAGTAGCTAACAGGTAACAGTACTACTAAGAGTACACTAACTCAATCACAGAAGAATCAGATTCTGGACCTGAATTAGATTTGGTCAACTGTAACCTCTCACAACCTGTATCCTACACACTCAGTCCTGTTTCTAAAGGGGTTTCTGTACAACCTCTTGAGCAATCTGGCTCAGTTTTACTATCCATGTTTCATAGTTTGTTCCCTAGTTTGTTTCTATCAACCTCTACACACAACTCTACTTGTTCTGTGTCTCCTGTTCTATTCATTCAAGAAGACAACCATACAATCACTCTAGTGTTTCCACCAATTCTGATTGTTCTGACAGTTCCAAATACACAGAACAATCTGATAAGTTCCCAGTCTTAACAGATGAGCTTACAGAATAATCTGAGTGGCTCACTCACTACAGCTAATACTCTGAGTGGCCAGCCAGTCACAACTAATGTTTCAAATGCTCTGCCAGTTACAATCCAAGGACAGAACAGTCTACCCCTACACTGAACAAGCTGTAATGCTCCCTGTTATGACAGAACCAACATGTAGGACCTGCCTTAGTTCCTTAAAGAAGTAGAAATGATTAGAGATAAGTTCCAACTTTCTAATTAACAGCTTATCTAGAGAGTAAAATATTACACTAACCAATCTGATTCTGAGATCTAAGCCTTAATACCTAAAGTTACAGACAGTGCCTCAGATTGGTAAGCTGCTTGAGTAGCAATTCTTAGATTATACCTGTCCCTTGACTGTAATCACTACTATACAAAGAATGATCTCTATATCCTGGTCCAACAATAGGCTGTTACTAGAATCCAGAACTGAGAGGAGTTTGTAGAGTACTAGTACAAATTCTAGAAGATAGTAAGCTTCCTAGTCTCAAAGAAAGAAATCACAGAAGAAGATCAGAACAAAGTGTTCCTCAACAGTATTACAGGTGCTTTCAAAGATTAGCTAACTCTCTGTTTGCTAGCCTACAACCCTAACTATAACAGTTACATAGTTTATACATACACTAAAGTTGTTAAGGCTACCAAGCTTATGTAGGGAGGTATAGCTTTACAATACTTGGGAAAGACAGCTAATGTAACTGGAATGACAAGTTCTGGAACTGTTCTGATAAAGAAAGAAGACACAAATATGGCCACCATCCTTGATTTGCTCTACTCATTCTAAAGCAAGTTAGACTTGTTTGAATGTAAGACTAGTTCCCTGTTTGTAGGAAACACAGGTATACAATCTATACAATCTGTACAATCTGCTTAATCTATAGGGCTGCTCTACAACACAAACTGCTCCTTCTGTAGAGAAGACAGACACTTTATTTGCTTGTGTCTAAAGGTTAATGAGTTCATTTGTAATGGAAAGTGTATCTGGAACACATCCAGAAAGGTTGTTCTCCCTAACAGATTGTTTGTTCTGTTAACAATCTAAGGCTAACTACTTATAGATTGTTTTGACTAGTATTATACAACCAACCCCAGAAAGTGTGCCCAAGTCTCCTAAGATGTACAGGACATGCTACTGTATATAGTGTCCCTCCTCAAAATTGTAAAGCTAGTACTAGTATCCCAAACATTGTTTACTGTTCTAGCTACATATATTGAAGAAGTCTTAGAAGTAGAATACAAGGTTGAAAGACTCAAAGTCTTACTCAGAGAGGTAAAGAAGAAAGTCACTACTAGTAAGAAGCTCAAGTTTGACAGAGTAGAGGTTCTAAAGTACAGAACAACAAGTATTCTAAAGAAGAAGGACAAGGAACCTAAGCTGGAACCAAAGCCTACACCACCTACTAAAGTAAGCCAGGCCCTAAAGTATGACAGATTGAAGCACACTAACAAGCCTGCTACTAGACTACTACCAGAACCACATCAGTACTATAATCTCTCTCCTATCAAAGACCCTGTCATTGTTCAGCAGATAGTCTCTCACATTCTAGACTCTAGTATCAGTCTCACTCTAAAGGAGCTGTTGTCAATTGTACCTAATGTCTGAAAGCAAGTCAAGGAACTGTTATCTGTTAGGTGAGTTCTGAATGCTACCACACACCTTGTCTTGATAGAACTCTTAGAACTAACAACTTCCAAAGATGCAATCATAGTTCAAGTCTCACAGTATGTGTAGAGCCCAGAGTTGGTTGTAGAACAGGCTATACTGTTATGTACAGTTAAAGCTATCTTTAAAGATACTGAAGAAATCCACTGTATTCTAGACTAAGGAGTAATGCTCTACATCATTTGTGAGAATGTATGGAAATGTCTTAGAATCCATCTACATTCTAATCTTACAATTATGCTTGAAACTGCTGACTCTAGACAAGCACTAACACTCAGTACTGTTGAGAATGTAAAGATTAATATTACTAGAGTCAACATTGCTCTCTAAGCTCAAGTTGTTTGTCAAGCCCTGTTTGAGGCACTCCTAGGCCAACCATTCTTTGTTATCACAGAATGCAAAATGAAGGACTTCATTAATAGTAACCAATCTATAACACTATCAGATCCCTTGGATTGTTAATGGAAGTACTGAGTTATGACTAGAACATGAACTGTTCTGTAGAAACACAACAAACAAGGATTTGCAGTAATCACTGATCTCTCAACTCCTATATTAGTTAATCAGCCCCTTAGTGTTCAGGACAAACAGTGTTCTGATTCGAGTTCTGATACTACTAAAGCTACAATTCCTGACACACACACACTATCCTACAATAGACATGCACCAGTCTCTACTATAGTCAATCTACTCCTCAGTTGTCTAGTCACCCTGTCAGCCACTCTAGGATTAGACCCCTTTGTTCTATACACACTCAACAGCCCTAGAGAAAACATATTTACATACAAGAAGGTAGCAAAGAAGGTTAGACTAGTTGCTGGAACTCTCTCAGAAGAGTTTCAGATTGTTTGACAGAAGCATTCTGATCTGTTGAAGAACATGCTGGAACTGCTGTTACACCCTAAGCTGTTTGTCCCAACACACTGTTTCATACAAGAATGTATGGAAGCTCTTAACATCAATCCATACAACTTCCTCTGGCCAGAAGAGTGCTAGCTTTTGATCAACCTGATTTTAATGTATGAGGACACCTTTGCCTGGAACAAGCTCAAGAAAGGTGCCCTGGACCCAGAATACTTTGATCCAATATTGATTCTGACTGTTCTACATATTCTATGAGTACAAAGGAACATCCAGATTCTACAGGGAAACCTTGACACAGTTGTGAAAATTCTCAAAGACAAAATCACCACCAGAGTTTACAAGCCATCAAACTCATCTTACTATTCCTAATGGTTTACTATAGTAAAGAAAGACAGAAAGTCTCTGTGCCTGGTCCATGACCTCTAGGAACTCAACTGAGTTTCAATCCAAGACTCATCTATACCTCTAATGATTGAACAGGTTGTTGAATCCTTCTCTGGAAGGGCCATTTACTCTGTACTAGATCTCTTTGTTGCCTTCAACCAACACTCTCTTAATGAACACTCTTACAATCTTACAATGTTTCAGACACTACTCAGAACGTTCTGACTTACTGTTATTCTGATGGGTTATACTAATTCTTTTCAAATTATACATAGTGATATTACTTTTATTTTACAGGACGAAATTCCTAATACAGTACAACCCTACACTAATGACATCTATGTCAAAGGTAGAACTACAAGATACAAACTTCTGGACAGAACATACAAAACCATTCCCAGAAACCCTAGTATCTGACAATTTGTATAGAAACATGCTCACAACCTAAACCATGTTATACAGTGAGTCAAAGTAGTCCACAGAACGTTCTCTGGTCTGAAGCTGTGTGTGTTTCAACTGTACACAACTGTCTTAGACCATAAGTGTACCTACACTGGAAGGGAGCCAGATGATTCAAAAGTCTAGAAAATCTGTAACTGGCCTGCATGTTGATCTGTCTCCAAAGTTAGAGGATTCCTCAGAACTGTAGGTGTCCTCTACATGTTTATTTGAAATTTTGCTCAGCTTGCTAGACTACTCACACATTTGACCAAGCATGATGTTCTGTTTGAGTTCTGTTTGGAACACATGGTAGTAATGGACAAACTCAAAGACACTATTATCAATAGCCCTGCCTTATGTACTATTGACTATGAGTCAGACATGGAGGTTATTGTTACTGTGGACTCATCTATTATTAGTGTAGGATTCTATCTTGGACAAGAACACCTTAACAGTCATTGTCAAATCAACCAATTTGGATCAATTAACTGGAACAAAGTGTAATCCTAATACTCTCAAGCTAAGATCAAACTCTTTAGATTATTCTGTGTACTCTGTACTCTACAAATTCACCTTATCAGAGTAAGGAAGTTAGTAGTGGAAATGGATACTGTCTATGTTAAGGGTATAATAAATAACCCAGACCTACAACTGAATACTACAATCAACAGATGGATTGTTAGAATCCTACTGTTTGACTTTGAGTTCTGACATGTTCCAACCCTACAGTTTGCTTGTACTGACAGACTGTCTTAATGTCTGTGTGCTGAAGCCAACCCAGAAGAAGAAGATGACTTTGAGGAATGGATCAACCAAGCTTATGCCTTCTGTTACAGTTCTGTGTTCACTGTTCCAAACAATACCAAACCTTCTAAGACATTTCTGACAACTGATTGTATGTATACTAGAGAATATTGTCTCAGACAAGTCAAGACCTTCCTGGAAACATGCCTCTGACTACCTAGGATGGAAAATCACAAATTCACCACCTTTGTTTACTATGTAACCACTTTCTTTGTTAAGACTGGCTGACTGTAGTGGAAAACCTGGAACAGCAACTACCAACTTGTAATAGAACCTGACTGACAATAGAATCTTGTCAAGACTGTATATGATAATCTTAGACATAAAGGAGTCTACTCTGTCCAGGCTAGACTTCTTGACTGCTTCTAGTGGCCTAGCCTCAGACCTGACATCAAGTACTACATTTGCACCTGTCACAAATACTAACTCTGTCAGACAACTCAAATCCTGATCCCTCCCAGTGTTCTAAAGATTGCCCTATTATTTGCTAAGGTACACATCAACACTAAGTTCATACTGAAAGCAGGAGGGTTCTGATACATTGTTCACACTCAATGTGTACTCTCCAGCTACCCCAAGTTCTACTTACTCTGTTCCAAAACTGGACAAAGTATTGGACAATTCATTTTTGAAGATATTCTCTGTCAATTTAGTGTGTGCCCAGAACTTGTTACTGACAACAGAACCCTGTTTGTCACCACACTAGATTGGCTTTACAACTAATACCACATTAATCACATCTGTATTAGTACATACAACTCTCAAGCTAATAGTATTATTGAATACTACTACTTTGACATACAGGAAGCCCTTATGAAGGCTGCCAAAGGGAATGAGCTACAATGGCATGAACACACACATTCTGTCTTTTGGTTGGATCAGATCACAATCTGTTACACAACTAGTATGTCCCCTTATTTTATTGTCCATAGTGTTGAACCACTTCTCCCATTTAATATTACAGAAGTAATGTATCTTGCTCTAGCACTAGACAAACTCATGACAACAACAGAACTCATTACAACTCAAGCACATCAACTACAGAAATGTCTGGCCAACCTTTAAGCTATCACAGAATGTGTCCATGTGGACCAGATTGCTTCACTCTGACAATTTGAAGAAACACACAAACACTTAATCAAAGATTTTAACTTTGAACCTAGTTGACTTGTCCTCATACATAACTCTAAATCATGAATGGATCTTAGACGAAAAACTAAGCTACACTATCTCAGACCATACATAGTAGTCTGTTGTACACAAGGAGGATCCTATATTATAGCTGAACTCAATAGATTAGTCTCCTGTCTTTGTATTACAGTGTTCTACTTGGTTCCATACTTTGCCCACACTATACTCTCAATTCTGGTTACATGTCTTGTTGAAAACTTCAGTCCAGCTAAGGAAATTGACAACACTGACAACCTACCACTGTTAGACAAGCCTTCCAAGGACTCCAACTCTGACTAAAGGCCAATTGTGGCCAACTACTATAGACTTATGTATTCCTTACTTTCTTGAATTTGCCTTTTTCTATTAACCCCTTATAATATTCTAGACAACATTCTGATCCTGTTCTGCTCTATCTTCTGTTTTTCTTTGATTTTACTTTTAACTAATTGTAGATTATAGTTAGACTTACACTTCAAACCTATATGGTTTTCCCTGTAGTATGTTTTTTCCTACTAGGTTTTTTGTACACAGGTTTTTGTCTAGTGGCCCTTAGACTACTTTTGCATTTCTTCAGTCACAACAGCCTCAAAGTCATGTACTGAGAGCTTTGTTCTGTTCTGTTCTGTTCTGTTCCATTCTTGTTCTGTTCTCACACTGTTCTTGTTCTATTTTTGTTCTGTTTTTGTTCTGTTTCTTTCAGTTTTGTTCTGTACTTATTCTGTTCTTGTTCTATTCTTGTTCTGTTAGTTTGCCTTACTTTCAGTATACATATAGCCTTGCCTCTGTTGTTTACCTATCAATACTGAGTCACTCTTATTACCTTACAATTATCACACTTGTGCTTTGGTAACATCATACATTACTATAAACATATGGAAAATACTATTCAAAACTATAGAGGGGGGATTATATTTGGCCACTTCTATAGACAGCTTTTATGTCAACTGTCTCACCTATACTGGTTCAGTTGTTCCAAACAGAATGTCTAATTCTGTCCATCCTTCTGTCCATCCTTCCAACACCTTGCCTTTGTGCCCATCCTAACCTGTAGCTACTCTATGTCCTGTATTATTGTATCCAACATTGTATAATAGGTAGCTACCTACCTTCTAAGGACACAAAGCTTGTGTTTGAGCTCCAGATCCTCTCAGAACTCACTGTTGTCCAACAAGTGTTCTGAGAGTTCACCTAGAAGAATGTTGTCTTCAAAAGCTATTAGTATTAATCTCAGAACAACTTACCCAGATCCTCTAGACACACTCTTGACAGTCTAGCTATAGAGTACAGGTTTGTCACTATTGTCCTCCCCTACCTTGACCTTGTATCCCTTACCACCTTACTAGTCTTTGTGAGAGAGTAATAGATCTTACTCTTCTTGTATGCTAAGTATACAATTGTCTCACCATACTCTTGAATGTACACTACATGCTGACAGACACAGTTACTACACCTCCAACTTGTCAAAGGTGTCAGGCTACTGTCTAGTACTGACTCTAGCACTAGAGAACTGTTCTGGAACTGCAACTCAACCTGCCTGTTTTCAACCTCCTCTACTACCCAGTCTGTCTCATGAAAGTCTGATTTATACAACACAGAACACCTCCTACCCAAATATATGTAATCTGTATCTAGATCAAGTGACTAGTAGTAGTCAGTCGAATCATCAATAAGTAAAGAAGGGACTATGTACTACTTGAGTTGTCCTCCTCATCATTCTGACAGTCTGGTTACACTCCTTACTACTCACAAAGGAGTGTGTCCAACCTCTCATTATCTAGTATTTGATCCTACTTGTGTACTTGGTACACAGACAACTCATGCTCTAGCTCAGAACCTAGCAGAATGTCTGGTTCACCTATAGGAGCACCTGTCTCAGCATCTTAGACAGTACACCTAACTACATTAGACAGTCTCAGAACTATAACCTTTACTACCTGTCTTGTCAGAGGAGCAATGCTTAGTTTGTTAACAGTCATAGTATCTTCATACTCTCAAAGTGGTTTGCTAATCAGAGCATCCTTACAGCTACTACACTCTGTATTGATTCACAACACTCATGTTTTGAGTTGAAGCATGAGCTACTATAGTATAGTAAGTACAAAGCTAGCCTGTGTACTTAATACAGTAAGTGTATTCTAATCTGACTGTACTGTCTTGTCAGAAGACCTAGAGACAATGTGATGTCCAAGAACTTACTTGCAACCACACCAGTTCTGCCCTCCACTCTATTACTACTAATAGCTGATCTACTGTCCTTACACACTATAGTAACTCCTACATCCTTTAGGTAAGGGCCTACACTCAGTTGTAGACCTGATTCACTTCTTGCAACAATGACATGGTTGAAGAAGAAGGACAAACTTGAAAAGAAGCAGAAGATTGAAACATAAAGTGTACTAGTTTGCAAATTTACACCCTCAGGTGTGACTAGGGACAGTCACATTCTAAAACACCTGAGAGATGTTATACTCACACAACACATATGTTCTAATATGTTCCAATTAGAAGGGCTCAGTCACATTAAAGTCATATCATCCTCACATTAGCAATCCTTCAATTACATCATCATTACCTACACAATAGTCTTGGTTGCTCAATTCAGACTAGTTAGGTTCTGGACTCTAGTTCCAATTCACAAAGGTAAGACTCTGAGCCTTCAGACAGCTGGTTGATTAATACAAAGGGGACTTGGATCCAGAGTCCTAGATAGGTTGATACAAAGGAGACAGTAGTAGAGTTGTTTACAAAGGACTAGTAGCTACAAAGGACTAATAATTTCTATAAATACTCTCATGTATTTTGTACTTTCCAGTAATCAAGTTACTCTCTACTACAACTCTTAGTGTGTAGTTTGACAGTCTCCTTAGTTAACATTCCCTCTTGCCTTGTCTTGTCTTATATTGCCTCATTCTGAAGTACAGCTTCATTGTTCTACACTACTCTTGTCTTGTTAATTGTCACCTTCAGAACTTGTACATTCTGCTCAGATCTACCTATTCCTTCTCACTCTTAACCCCTCTCAGTATCTGTACCTTACAGACTTAACTGACCTCTTCTACCTTAACTAGTACTTAAGATTAACAATAGGCATACAAGATCAGACTAGTCCTGTAGTCTTGATCTTGTCTACTCTAGGTAGTCCTGTACTCTTAGGCTTACTCTATATACTCTACTCTTGTCTCACTCTCTCTCTCTGCCTATTCTGTGAGTTCTGACTACATTCTAGTACTTGTATTCTGTATTTCTGTTGTGTAGGATAGTTGTAGCCTGGGTCCTCTTACTAAGCCTTCAGGTCCCCTCTATACTGTTACTGACATTAGATTAAGACTACCTATTACCACCCTACAACTCTCCTATGTTTTAAGTATTAGTACTTACTATTGTGTTGATCTCTTTTCTTTGTCCTGACCCTTTTACATTTTTAAATTTTAAACTTTTACTACCCTTCTTCTATTCATTACCCCTTTTAGTTTAGTGCTAATTCCTTTGTAGTGTAAACATAGACTCTCCTACACTAACTACTACTCTTACTGTCCTGCCAGATCAGTAGTTATAAGTAGAACTAGCTTAATATGTGTAGACCTTTATCTAAGAGGCCTTTACCAACCATGTGCCCCTAGCCCCTTTAGAACCTGTTCTAATTGTTCTAGAAGTCACAACCTGTTCTAGAAAGAAAGTGTATGTAGTCTACCCTTTAGATTTTAATAGACAGTACTTTGAGGACTTCTAGTACTAAGTCAAACTATATGTAACTGCTACTTTGACTAATCTATTCTCAGATCTTGATTGTGTCCTATTTGTCCTCTCCTTCATGAAGGAAGGTAATACAACCACCTAGGCTTAGAACTAGATTGAAGGCTATCAGATTAGAAGCCTGATCCAACTTTAGAACAATGAGTTGTATTTAGAATTCATAAGGCAGCTCTGTACTTCCTTCATTGATCTGAATAAGAAGCACAATACATAGAACAAGCTTGTGTCTCTGTGACAGGGCAAACATTCTACTGATACCTTCTTTCAGGAGTTTGATATTCTAGCTCAGAAGATAGGATTTGTACTCAGGTTCAATAATGTTCTTATTAGAATGTTTAAAAAAGCTCTTCACTTAGAACTAGTTAATAAGATCCTCAGAATGATGCTGGAACTGGTCACTTACACTAAGTAGAAAATGTGTGCCATTTCCTTCAACTAAGCTACAGTCTGAATGTATCAAGTCTGTGTAGAACACTTACACATGTGTCTAGCTCTGACAGTTCCAAGCCCTTAGATTAATCTGCCCATAATTTGTAATCAATCCATTCTAATAGACATTAGAGAAGCCTGAAAGTAAGGAGCATACTTTGCCTACAGAAAGTCAGAGCACTAAATTAAGAACTGTCTGTAGAAGTAACAGTATATCTGTCAGGTCATTAGAGTAATAATGAGTGACAAGTAGGATTTATAGTAAGAAGCCTTTTCTACAAATCTAGAAGTCACCTCAGAACTCTCAGACTCTGACTATGTACTCTAGGATTTTGTAAAGGCTCAACAGTGAATGTAGTACTAAAGGGCTATGACTCAGATTTTTTAATGACTACTTTTGATTCAATGGACACTGTAGGATTAAAAGTAAATAAAGTAAGAAAAGTAGAAAAAGTAGAAAAAGTAGAAAAAATAAATCAACAAAATTATTTATTAGAAAGAAAAAAGTCAAAAACAAAAGTAGATAGTTCTCCTATTTCTTCTGATTCTTTTGATTCTTCTCTTTACACTTCATCTGAGTCTAAATCTGTACAATCTGACCTACTACTTCTGTGTTCTAAGATCTTGAAACATTCAGAATACTACCTAGCCCTATTCACTACTCAGTAGTTTGTCTGTAGTATCAAGTAGGGATGGTCTCAGCTGAGTTCACAGTTGAGGACATGAGTCTGTCCTTGTTGAAAGAGAGAGGTTAATAAGGAAATGTTAGTACATATACTTACCCTTTTAGACAACAAGACTGTACAAGCTGTACATTCCCTTCAGAACAAGTAGCAGTTCATCCAAGAATGTTCTAGGTACTAGCTCTAAGTCCCTATCCTTTTAGCTCCCTTCTTAGGATCCCCCTAGATCTAAACAATGGCTCTAGTAGACAGTGGATGTACTAGTTTGTGTATTAATAAGGCCTTTGTGTAGGAACACTACCTCCTTACTCAATGTGTTCTACTTCCAATCCTAGTATACAATGTAGACAGAACCCTGAACCAGAATAGTTAGATTACTAAGTTTGTCCAACTATGAATGACCATTCAGAATCATAAGGAAAGCATTGAGTTTAGAGTCACTAACCTTAGAAAGACAGACATCTTTATCAGATTTGAATGGCTTAAGGCTTACAACCCTACTATTGACTAGTTAGAGTAGACACTTGTGTTTAATTAGTGTCCTGAGTCTTACAACTACCTTACACTACTGTTCTGAGTAGATACAAACACTTCTAATGTTACTAACAGTTCTAATAAAGGTGACTAGTTGTTCTTCTTCAATTAGGATAGATATGTGGATACAAATTCTAGTCAAAGTAGAACAGAGTCAATCTGAAGGATGTCTGAGACAGAACTAGTCTAGAACCCTCTTAGAACAACTCTACTCCAGAACACACATAGACCCAGCCTGCTGGATTTTGTCTAAGAGTTCCTTAAAGTCTTTAGTAAAGAGGAATTCAACCAGCTTCCTAAACACTGTTCCTAGGACTATACAATTGAATTGACTGAGGGTTTCCAACCTAAGGATTGTAAGGTCTACCTACTCAACAGAGACAAGTAGGAGGTGCTTGACAAGTTCCTTCAGGAAAATCTTTAAAACAGCCAGATCCAACCCTTAAAGTCCCTTATAGCCTCTCCTTTCTTCTTTATTAAAAAGAAAGATAGGAAGCTCTACCTAGTCTAGAATTATTGTTGTCTTAATAAGGGTACTGTCAAAAACAAGTACCTGCTCCCCCTGATTCAGGAGCTCATTAATAAGATGTATACATTCAGGGTTTTTACTAAGTTGGACATTTGATGAGAGTACAATAATATTTGGATCTGAGACAGAGATGAGTAGAAGGCTGTGTTCTGAACTAATTACAGATTGTACAAACTGACTGTAATGTTCTTCAGACTAACCAACTTACTTACAACATTCTAGTCATTCATGAATCACATTCTTACAGATCTGATTAACTTGAGGTATGTTAGTGTGTATCTGAATAACATTCTGATCTTTACCTAGACAGTTGAGTACTATTACTAACTAATCTGAGCAGTTCTACAACAGCTCTAAGATAATAAACTGTTCCTCTAAGAAGTAAAGTACTCCTTTACACAGGAGTCAGTAGATTATCTAAGCTTTGTAATTGGTGGAGGAGAGGTCTGTATAGATCTGACAAAGGTAACTATAGTTCAGAACTGGCTACAACCTTAGAACCTGAAACAGGTCTAAGTGTTCCTTAGGTTTGTGAACTACTACTAATACTTTATTCAAGGTTTCAGTACTATTGCCTGGCCTCTTCACAATCTTACTAGTAAGGATGTTCCTTAGTAATAGGATGATTAGTAGCAGTCTGTGTTCAAGTCTCTCAAGCAGGCCATCACTAGCAAGCTTGTATTAGTAGTTCTAATAGTTGTGAACAAGTTCTGAGTCAAAGCTGACTCTTCCAACTTTGCAAATGGAGCAGTACTGTTCTAGTTTATTGACAGAAAGTAGTGTCTGATAGTATTCTGATCAGAATCCCTCTCTGTAACAGAACAGAACTACTCTATCTATAACAAGGAACTCCTTACAATTGTCTGTTCCCTGGAGGAGTAGTATTAATATCTCCTTAGTACTATACAGAAGTTTGAGATTTAGAGTAATCACCTTAATCTCTAATACTTCTGAGTGTCTCAGAAGCTTAACTACTACTAAGCCTGCTAGATGTTAGAACTGTAGAACTATGACTTTGTACTGACCCACAAACTCAGAATGTAAATGACAAAAACTGATTTACTCTCAAGACAAGTAGGTTATGAAAGGGGGGAGAATGATAACAAAAATCTTGTTCTCCTAGACAATTCCTGTTTTGTGTCTAAGACAATCTGAGAGATCTGACTCAAATCTAAGGATGTTGACTTTGTCACCTATATACAGTAAGCTCTGAGACACACACAGGACTAGGTTGTAGTAAAGTAGCTGGAAAAGCAGGCTAGGGATTAGGAGGAGGATGAGGATGGACAGGTTTACTAGGAAGGCCAACTGTATATTCTAAAGGATTGGAAGCTGTAAGAGGACATTGTCTGAGCTCATCACAACAATTTAACTGTAGGACATTTAGGCTAACACAAAACACAGGAACTCATTACTCAGAACTACTGGTGGCCCAGAATGTAGAGGGAAATCCTGAAGTACATGACTGGTTACAATACATACTAACAGACTAAGGCCCACCAGACAAGAGTTCAGACTCCCCTACATCTGTATTAGATTCTGGATTACTCTTAGGAAGAAGTCTTAGTAGACCTGATTAGTAAGCTACCTGAGTCTTAAGGTTACAATACTATCTGTGTGATTGTTGACTGATTCTCTAAGCAAGTCTACACAGTTCTGACCTGAACAGAACTCACTTCTGAAGGTATAGTGTGTATTTATTAGGATTATGTTTTCTAGTTACACAGACTCCCTTAGAAGCTTATTCATGATTGTAGACTACAATTTGAGTTGAAATTCATGTAGGACTTGTATGTGCTTCTCAGAATTCAAGGGAACCCTTCTACTACCTATCACCTGTAGACTGACAGTCAAACTGAGTAAGTCAATCAGGAGATTAAGCTCTACCTCTGAATGTTTATTAATCATCAGTAATTAGATTAGTCTGAATAGCTAGCTCTGACAGAATTTGTACACAATAACTAGTAACACTCTATAATAGGACAGTCCCTGTTCTTCCTCAATTATAGGAGACATCTGTACTAGGGGACAGTTCTGAACTGGAACAGTAGTTCTGAATCTGTAACAGACTTTGTAGAACAGATACACAGAACTAGGGAGGACACACAAGCTCTTTTGGAAAAGGTAGTACAGGTTATAAAGCAGAACTATGATTAGAAGAGGTCTATGGCCAAGGATTACTAGTCTGGTGACAAAGTTATACTAGAAGCTACTAACCTGACCACAGATTGCCTAATGAAGAAGTTGGACAACAAGTGCTTCAGACCTTTTGTTATTAAAAAGAAGGTTGGTGCCTCTGCCTACAAACTCTAACTTCTAGCAACATAGAAGCACATACACTCAGTGTTTAACAAGGTTCTACTGTCTTAGTACTACAATCTGAGTTTTCCTTTACAACAAAGACCCTTACTACCTCTACCAGAACTCATTAGTTCTGAACCAGAATACAAAGTAGAGTATGTAGTAGATACTAAACTAGTGTACAGAAAGCTCAAGTTCCTTATCTACTAGAAGGGATACCTAGTTGAAGAACACACTTGAGAACCTGCTGAGAATCTCACCCATACTACTAAGGTGATCTGAGACTTTTATTGACTTCATCTGAGTACTCTGTATTAACTCTGCCTTACAGATTTCCAAACCCTACTGTTCTGACTTATACCTGAACTACTGACTGAGTCTAATGTTTACTAATTAGAACAATTGGTTTTAGAGGGGGGGTAATGTTACAATTCTCTACTCTCTTACCTTCAGTTCTAAGGGTTCTACACTCTTCTGTACTAGAACTTGGGACTTCTGTCCCTCAGAGGCACTGTCTATAGACTATATGTGTACTGACTCTTACTACTACCCTTCCTTACTTCATCATTCCATTCCTTTGACCACTCCTTCATTCTCTGTTCATTCTATAGTCTCTTACCCTTTATCCATCCCTTCATTCTTTATACCTTTATCTTTAACATTCCTTTCTTTCATTCTTTATAACTTATCATTCTTAGTGACTTATACTCTCTGAGTACTCTTGTGTAGCTTAGTATATATAAGCATACAAGATCAGACTGGTCCTGTAGTCTTGATCTTGTCTACTCTAGATAGTCCTGTACTCTTAGGCTTACTCTATATACTCTACTCTTGTCTTACTCTCTCTCTCTGCCTGTTTTACAAGTTCTGACTATGTTCTAGTACTTGTGTTCTGTATTTCTGTTGTGTAGAATAGTTGTAGCCTGGGTCCCCTTACTGAGCCTTCAGGTCCCCTCTACACTATTACTAACACTTACCCTCTCAGACAATGAGACTGTACAAGCTGTACATTCCCTTTAGAACAAGCAGCAGTTCATCTAAGGACATTCTAAGTACTAGCTCCAGGTCCCTATCCTCTTAGCTCCCTTCTTAGGATCCTCTCAGATTCAAACAATGGCTCTAGTAAACAGTAGATATACTAGTTTGTACATTAATAAGGCTTTTGTGTAGGAACACTACCTCCCTACTCAACACATTCTACTTCTGATCCTAGTATACAATGTGGACAGAACCCTAAACTAGAATGGTTGGATCACTAAGTTTGTTCAACTACAGATGACCATTTAGGATCATAAGGAAAGTATTGAGTTCAGAGTCACCAACCTTAGAAAGACAGATGTCTTTATCAGATTCAAATGGCTCAAGGCTTACAACCCTACTATTGACTGGTTAGAGTAGACACTTACATTCAATCAGTGTTCCAAGTCTTACAGCTACCTTACACTACTGTTCCAAGTAGATGTAGATACTTTTAATGTTACTAACAGTTCTAATAAAGGTGACCAGTTGTTCTTCTTCAACTAGGATAGATATGTGGATACATATTCTAGTCAAGGTAGAACAGAGTTGATTTAAAGGATGTTTAAGACAGAACCAGTCTAGAACCCTCTTAGAACAACTCTACTCTAGAACACACATAGACCCAGTCTGCTAGATTTTGTCCAAGAGTTCCCTAAAGTCTTCAGTAAAGAGGAATTCAACCAGCTTCCTAAACACTGTCTCTAGAACTATACAATTGAATTGACTAAGGGTTTCTAACCTAAGGATTATAAGGTCTACCTACTCAACAGAGACAAGTAGGAGGTGCTTGATGAGTTCTTTCAGGAAAATCTTTAGAACAGTTAGATTCAACTCTCAAAGTCAGATCCAAATATTATTGTATCCTCATCAAACATTCAACTTAGTGAAAACTCTAGATGTATGTGTCTTATTAATGAGCTCCTGAATCAGGGGGAGTAGGTACTTGTTTTTGACAGTACCCTCATTAAGACAACAATAATCCTAGACTAGGTAGAGCTTTCTATCTTTCTTTTTGACAAAGAAGAAAGGGGAGGCTATAAGGAAGACAGAGATGAGTAGAAGGCTGTGTTCTGAACTAATTGTAGATTGTATAAACTAACTATAATGTTTTTTAGACTAACTAACTTGCTTACAATGTTCTAGTCATTCATGAATCACATTCTCACAGATCTGATTAACTTAGAGTATGTTAGTGTGTATCTGGATAACATTCTGATCTTCACCTAAACAGTTGAGTACTATTACTAACTAATCTGAGTAGTTCTATAACAGCTCTAAGATAATAAACTGTTCCTCTAAGAAGCAAAGTACTCTTTTACACAGGAGTCAGTAGATTATCTAGGCTTTGTAATTAGTAGAGGAGAGGTCTGTATGGATCTGGTGAAGGTAACTGTAGTTTAGAACTGGTTACAACCTCAGAACCTGAAACAAGTCTAAGTATTCTTTAGGTTTGTAAACTACTACTAATACTTTATTTAAGGCTTTAGTACCATTACCCAGCCCCTACACAATCTTACTAGCAAAGATGTTCCTTAGTAATAGGAGGATCAGTAGTAGTTTATGTTCAAGTCTCTAAAGTAGGCTATTACTAGTAAGCCTGTACTAGTAGTTCTAACAGTTGTAGACAAGTTCTGAGTTAAAGCCAACTCTTCTAACTTTACAAATAGAGTAATACTGTCTCAGTTCATTAATGGAAAGTAGTATCTAATAGCATTCTGATCAGAATCCCTCTCTACAACAGAACAGAACTATCCTATCTATGACAAGGAACTCTTTACAATTGTCTGTTCCCTAGAGGAGTAGTATTAATATCTCCTTAGTACTACACAGAAGTTTAAGATTTAGAGTGATCACCTTAATCTCTAGTACTTTCAGGTGCCTCAGAAGCTCAACTACTACCAAGCCTACTAGATGTTAGAACTGTAGGACTTCAACTTTGTACTGACCTACAAACCCAGAACACAAATAATGAAAGCTGATTTACTCTTAAGACAAGTAGGTTATGAAAGGGGGGAGAATGATAACAAAAATCTTGTTCTCCTAGACAATTCCTGTTTTGCATCTGAGACAATCTAAGAGATCTGACTTGAATCTAAGAATGTTGACTTTGTCACCTGTATATAGTAAGCTCTAAGACACATGTAGGACCAGGTTGTAGTAAAGTAGCTAGAGAAGTAAGTAAGGGATTAGGAGGAGGATAAGGATGGACAGGTTTACTAGGAAGGCTGACTGTACATTCTAAAGGATTAGAAGCTGTGAGAGGACATTGTCTAAGCTTATTATAATAATCTGACTGTAGAACATTCAGGCTAACACAAAATGCAGGAACTTATTACTCAGAACTACTAGTGGTCCAGAATGTAGAGGGAAATCCTAAAGTATGTAACTAGTTGTAATACATACTAACAGACTAAGGCCTACTAGACAAGGGTTCAGACTCTCCTACATCTATATCAGATCCTGGATCACTCTTAGGAAGAAGTCTTAGTGGACCTGATTAGTAAGCTACCTGAGTCTCAGGGTTACAATACTATCTGTGTGATTGTTGACTGATTCTCTAAGCAAGTCTACACAGTTCCAACCTAAACAGAACTCACTTCTAAAGGTATAGTGTGTATTTATTAGGATCATGTTTTCTGGTTATACAGACTCTCTTAGAAGCTTATTCATGATTGTAGACTGTAATTCAAGTTGAAATTCATGTAGGACTTGTATGTACTTCTCAGAATTCAAGGGAACCCTTCTACTGCTTATCACCTACAGACTGACAGTCAAACTGAGCAAGTCAATCAGGAGATTGAACTCTACCTCTAGATGTTCATTAATCATTAGTAATCAGATTAGTCTGAATAGTTAGCTCTAACAGAATTTGTACACAATAACTAGTAACACTCTACAACAGGACAGTCCTTGTTCTTCCTTAATCATAAGAGACATTTGTACTAGGGGGCAGTTCTAAACCAGAACAGTAGTTCTGAATCTGTAACAGACTTTACAGAATGGATACACAGAACTAGGGAGGACATATGAGCTCTTTTAGAAAAGGTAGTATAGGTTATAAAGTAGAACTATAATTGGAAGAAGTCTACAGCCAAGAATTACCAGTCTAGTGACAAAGTTATGCTAGAAGCTACTAACCTAACTACAGATTACCTAATAAAGAAGTTGGACAACAAGTGCTTCAGATCCTTTATTATTGAAAAGAAGGTCAGTACCTCTGTCTACAAACTCTAACTTCTAGCAACATGGAAGTACATACACTCAGTGTTTAACAAGGTTCTACTATCTTAGTACTACAATCTGAGTTTTTCTTTGTAACAAAGACCCCTACTACCTCTACCAGAACTTATCAGTTCCAAACCAGAATACAAAGTAGAGTATATAGTAGATACTAAGCTAGTGTGTAGAAAGCTCAAGTTCCTTATCTACTAGAAGGGATACCTGGTTAAAGAACACACTTGAGAACCTGCTGAGAATCTCACCCATACTACTAAGGTGATCTGAGACTTCTATTAACTTCATCCAGGTGATCTGAGACTTCTATTAACTTTATCCAGGTGCTCTGTATCAACTCTGCCTCACAGATTTCCAAACCCTACTATTCTAACTTATACTTGAGCTACTAACTGAGTCTAATGTTTACTAATCAGGACAATTAGTTTTAGAGGGGGGGTGATGTTACAATCCTCTACTCTCTTACCTTCAGTTCTAAGGGTACTACACTCTTCTGTACTAGAACTCAGGACTTCTGTCTCTCAGGAGTACTGTCTATAAACTATATGTGTACTGACTCTTACTACTACCCTTCCTTACTTCATTATTCTATTCCTTTAACTACTCCTTCATTCTCTGTTCATTCTATAGTCTCTTACCCTTTGTCCATCCCTTCATTCTTTGTACCTTTATCTTTAACATTCCTTTCTTTCATTCTTTGTAGCTTATCATTCTTAGTAGCTTATACTTCCTGAGTGCTCTTGTATAGTTTAGTATATATAGGCATACAAGATCAGACTGGTCCTGTAGTCTTGATCTTGTCTACTCTAGGTAGTCCTATACTCTTAGACTCACTCTATATACTCTACTCTTGTCTCACTCTCTATCTCTGCCTGTTCTGCAAGTTCTGACTATGTTCTAGTACTTACATTCTGTATTTCTGTTGTATAGGATAGTTGTAGCCTGGGTCCTCTTACTAAGCCTTCAGGTCCCCTCTACACTGTTACTGACACTAAACAGTTCTTCAATTCAGGAAAAGGTCTAACAAAGTCTATTCCTATACCTTTCTAAGGCCTATTAGATACTAAGAGCAGATATAGTAAACTAAACAGTTTCTGATTGTTAGGTTTACTAATCTTGTATATATGACACAAATTATAGTAGGAATTAATGTTTATAATTATATCTTTCTACCAAACTTGTTCTCTAAGGTATGAAAGTGTCTTTCAAGGTCCTAAGTGTGCTAAAATAGAATGTGTATACTCTATTACAATTTCCCTAGCATTTCTGTTGTGTATTAGAATTCTAAGTATGTAAAGTATGTACCTCTTACCCTCCTAGTAAAATATGAGTCCATTTTCAATATAAAAATTCTGGAAGTACTTTGGATCTTGTAATATCTGATTGAAGAAGTTATCCTCATAATATCTGCCTTTAAGACATTCTAGGAATTGTAAATCTGGTAAAGATTGAGTTATAATATTAGGTAATTAAGGTTTAATTAAGTTCTAGAGTTAATCAGTAGTGTTCTTTAGTATTAGAACGTTCTGATCATTAATTTCTGATCTAATATTATTGTCTGAATGTCTGTATCCTTGTGTATTACTTCTAATGTCTAGTACATTTGCAAGTGAATTTATTTCATGTAAATCTAATTGTTCAGTGTTCTGAGACAGTATTTCTAATACCTTACTGTGTGTATCTGTTTCCTGATCTTACTCTACATTCTCTAGTATTGTAAACTAGCTTCTAGTTCTTGTAACAGGCCTACCCTCTATTTAGAGGTCTGTTTGTGAGTTTCTAGCATGTCTAGTAATTAATCTAACCTTTCTACTATATAGTTGACTTATAATCATTCCTCAAGGTAAAGTTTTCCTTACTACTACTAGTCTAGCCTTAATATATACAGTATTCTGTATCTCTAACAGTTGTGAAATGTTATTCCTAACTTGATTAATCCTTAATAGATCATTATTATTGAGTTGTAATATATATTCTTACTAAGATTGAGTTGTTCCTAGTAAATCTCCTAAGTATATGTGTGATAATGTGTTTGTAAGAATGTTTGTAGTGTGTCAGCAACAGTGTAGAGGGGACCTAAAGGCTTAGTGAGGGGACCCAGGCTACAACTATCCTACACAACAGAAATACAGAATGTAAGTACTAGAATGTAGTTGGAACTTGTAGAACAGGCAGAGATAGAGAGTGAGACAAGAGTAGAGTATATAGAGTGAGCCTAAGAGTACAGGACTACCTAGAGTAGACAAGATCAAGACTACAGGACCAGTCTGATCTTGTACACCTATATATACTAAGCTACACAAGAGTACTCAGGGAGTATGAGCTACTAAGAATGATAAGTCACAAAGAATGAAAGAAAGGAATGTTAAAGATAAAGGTACAAAGAATGAAGGGATGGATAAAGGGTAAGAGACTATAGAATGAACAGAGAATGAAGGAGTGGTCAAAGGAATAGAATGATGAAGTAAGGAAGGGTAGTAGTAAGAGTCAGTATACATATAGTTTATAGACAGTACCCCTGAGAGACAGAAGTCCTGAGTTCTGGTACAGAAGGGTGCAGAACCCTTAGAACTAAAGGTAAGAGAGTAGAGAATTGTAACATCACCCCTCCTCTAAAACTAATCATCCTGATTGGTGAACATTAGGCTCAGTCAGCAGTTTGAGTATAGGTCAGAACAGTAGGGTTTGGAAATCTGTGAGGCAGAGTTGATACAGAGTACTCAGATGAAGTTAATAGAAGTCTTAGATTGCCTTAGTAGTATGGGTGAGATTCTTAGCAGGTTCCCAAGTGTGTTCTTCAACTGAGTATCCCTTCTAGTAGATAAGGAACTTGAGCTTTCTACACACCAGTTTAGCATCTACTACATACTCTACTTTGTATTCTAGTTCAGAACTGATAAGTTCTGGTAGAGGTAGTAAGAGTCTTTGTTACAAAGGAAAACCTGGATTATAGTACTGAGACAGTAGAACCTTGTTAAACACTAAGTGTATACACTTCCATGTTGCTAGAAGTTGGAGTTTGTAAGTAGAGGTACTAACCTTCTTTTTAATAATGAAGGGTCTGAAGCACTTATTGTCCAACTTCTTTATTAGGTGATCTGTAGTCAGGTTAGTGGCTTCTAGTATAACTTTGTCACTAGGCTGGTAATCCTTGGCTACAGACCTCTTTTAATCATAGTTCTACTTTATAACCTGTACTACCTTTTCTAAAAGAGCTCATGTGTCCTCCCTAGTTCTGTGTATCTGTTCTACAAAGTCTGTTGTGGATTCAGAACTACTGTTCCAGTTCAGAACTGTCCCCTAGTACAGATGTCTTCCATGATTGAGGAAGAACAGGGACTGTTCTGTTGTAGAGTGTTGCTAGTTATTGTGCACAAATTCTGTTAGAGCTAACCATTCAGACCAATCTGATTACTAATGATTGATGAACATCTGAAGGTAGAGCTTGATCTCCTGATTGACTCACTCAGTTTGACTGTCAGTCTACAGGTGATAGACAGTAGAAGGGTTCCCTTGAATTCTGAGAAGTACATACAAGTCCTGTATGAATTTTGACTCAAATTACAGTCTATAATCATGAATGAGCTTTCAAGAGAGTCTATACAACTAGAAGACATGATCCTAATAAATACACACTATGCCTTCAGAAGTGAGTTCTGTTCAGGTCAGAACTGTATAGACTTGCTTAGAGAATTAGTCAACAATTATGTAGATAGTGTTGTAACCCTAAGACTCAGGTAGCTTACTAATCAGGTCTACCAAGACTTCTTCCTAAGAGTGATCTAAGATCTGATACAAATGTAGGGGAGTCTAAACCCTTGTCTAGTAGGCCTTAGTCTGTTGACACATATTGTAACCAGTTATGTACTTTAGGATTTCCCTCTACATTCTAGGCCACTAGTAGTTCTGAGTAATGAGTTCCTGTGTTTTGTGTTGGCCCAGATGTTCTACAGTCAGATTGTTGTAATAAGCTCAGACAATGTCCTCCTACAGCTTCTAATCCTTTAGAATGTACAGTTGGCCTTCCTAGTAAACTTGTCCATCCTCATCCTCCTCCTAATCCCTAGCCTACTTTTCCAGCTACTTTACTATGACCCAGTCCTGTGTGTGTCTCAGAGCTTACTGTATACAAGTGACAAAGTCAACATCCTTAGATTTGAGTCAGATCTCTTAGATTGTCTCAGACACAAAACAGGAATTGTCTAGGAGAATGAGATTTTCATTATTATTCTCCCCCCTTTCATAACCTACTTGTCTTGAGAGTAAATCAGCTTTTGTTATTTGTGTTCTGAGTTTGTGGGTCAGTACAAAGTTATAGTCCTACAGTTCTAACATCTAGTAGGCTTGACAGTAGTTGAGCTTCTGAGGTGCTCAGAAGTATTAGAGATTAAGGTGATCACTCTAAATCTCAAACTTCTGTGTAGTACTAAGGAGATATTAACACTACTCTTCTAAGGAACAGACAATTGTAAGGAGTTCCTTGTTATAGATAGAGTAGTTCTGTTCTGTTACAGAGAGGGATTCTGATCAGAACACTATCAGACACTACTTTCTGTTAATGAACTAGGACAGTACTACTCTATTTGTAAAGTCAGAAGAGTTGGCTTTGACTCAGAACTTGTCTACAACTGTCAGAACTACTAATACAGACTTACTAGTAATAGCCTACTTAAGAGACTTAAACACAGACTACTACTGATCATCCTATTACTAAGGAACATCCTTACTAGTGAGATTGTGAAGGGGCCAGGCAATAGTACTAAAACCTTGAATGAAGCATTAGTAGTAGTTTACAAACTCAAGGAACACTTGGACCTGTTTTAGGTTCTAAGGTTGTAACCAGTTCCAAACTGTAGTTACCTTTGTTAGATCCATACAGACCTCTCCTCCACCAATCACAAAGCTTAGATAATCCACTGACTCCTGTGTAAAGGAGTACTTTACTTTTTAGAGGAACAGTTTATTATCTTAGAGCTGTTGTAGAACTGCTTGGATCAGTCAGTAATAGTGCTCAACTGTCTGGGTGAAGATCAGAATGTTATCTAGATACACACTAACATACTCTGAGTCAATCAGATCTGTAAGAATGTGATTCATGAATGACTAGAATGTTACAGGCAAGTTGGTTAGTCTGAAGAACATTACAGTTGGTTTGTACAATCTGCAATTAGTTCAGAACACAGTCTTCTACTCATCTCTGTCTCAGATCTGAATATTATTGTACCCTCATCAAACATCCAACTTAGTAAAAACCCTAGATGTATGTGTCTTATTAATGAGCTCCTGAATCAGGGGGAGCAGGTACTTGTTTTTAATAGTACCCTCATTAAGACAATAATAATTCTAGACTAGGTAGAGCTTCCTATCTTTCTTTTTGACAAAGAAGAAAGGGGAGGCTATAGAGGACTTTGAGGGTCAGATCCAGCTGTTCTGAAGATTTTCCTAAAGGAACTTGTTAAGCACCTCCTACTTGTCTCTGTTGAGTAAGTAGACCTTACAATCCTTAGGTTGGAAACTCTCAGTCAATTCAATTGTATAGTCCTAAGGACAGTGTTCAGGAAGCTAGTCAAATTCCTCTTCACTAAAGACTTTGAGGAACTCTCAGACAAAATCCAGCAGGCTGGGTCTATGTGTGTTCCAGAGTAGAGTCATTCTAAGAGGGTTTCAGACTGGTTCTGTCTCAGACATCCTTTAGATTGACTCTGTTCTACTTTGACTAGAATTTGTATTCACATATCTATCCTAATTGAAGAAGAACAACTAGTCACCTTCATTAGAACTGTTAGTAACATTAGAAGTGTTTGTATCTACTTAGAACAGTAGTATAAGGTAGCTGTAAGACTCAGGACACTGATTGAACACAAGTGTCTACTCTAACCAGTCAATAGTAGGGTTGTGAGCCTTAAGCCATTTGAATCTAATGAAGATGTCTGTCTTTCTAAGGTTAGTAACTCTAAACTCAATGCTTTCCTTATGATCCTGAATAGTCATTCATAGTTGGACAAACTCAGTAATCTGACTATTCTGGTTCAGGGTTCTGTCCACATTGTATACTAGGATTAAAAGTAGAACACATTGAGTAGGGAGGTAGTGTTCCTACACAAAGGCCTTATTAATACACAAACCAGTACATCCACTGTCTACTAGAGTTGTTGTTCAGATCTGGGGGGATCCTAAGAAGGGAGCTAAGAGGATAGGAACCTAGAGCTAGTGTTTAGAACATTCTCAGATGAACTACTACTTGTTCTGAAGGGAATGTACAGCTTGTACAGTCTTATTGTCTAAGAGGGTGAGTATATATACTAACATTTCCTCATTAACCTCTCTCTTTCAACAAGGACAGACCTATGTTCTCAGCTGTGAACTCAGCTGAGGCTATCCTTACTTAATACTACAGACAAACTACTAAGTAGTAAACAGGGCTAGGTAGTGTTCTGAATGTTCTGAGATCTTAGAACACAGAAGTAGTAGGTTGGATTGTGTAGATTTAGACTCAGATAAAGTGTAAAGAGAAGAATCAAAAGAATCAGAAGAAATAGGAGAACTATCTACTTTTGTTTTCAACTTTTTTCTTTCTAATAAATAATTTTGTTGATTTATTTTTTCTACTTTTTCTACTTTTTCTACTTTTTCTACTTTTTCTACTTTTTCTACTTTTCTTACTTTATTTACTTCTAATCCTACAGTGTCTATTGAATCAAAAGTAACTATTAAAAAATCTGAGTCATAGCTCTTCAGTACTACATTTACTGTTAGGCCTCTACAAAATTCTAGGGTACATAGTCAGGGTTCAGGAGTTCTGAGGTAACTTCCAGATTTGTAGAAAAGGCTTCTTACTACAAATCCTGCTTGTTACTCATTATTACTCTAATAACCTGACAGATATACTGTTACTTCTGTAAGTAGTCCTTAATTTAGTGCCCTAACTTTCTGTAGGCAAAGTATACTCCTTACTTTTAGGCTTCTCTAATGTCTATCAGAACAGATTGATTACAAATTACAGGCAGATCAATCTAAGGGCTCAGAACTGTTAGAGTCAGATGTATGTGTAAGTGTTCTGTATAGACTTAATGTATCTAGGCTGTAGCTTGGTCAAAGGAAATAGTACACATCTTCTACTCAGTGTAAGTAACCAGTTCTAGTATCATTCTAAGGATCTTATTAACTAGTTCTAAGTAAAGAGCTTTTTCAAGCATTCTAATAAGGACATTATTAAACCTGAGTATAAATCCTACCTTCTGAGCCAGGATATCAAACTCCTGAAAGAAGGTATTAGTGAAACGTTTGCCCTGTTATAGAGATGCAAGCTTGTTCTGTGTATTATACTTCTTATTCAGATTGATGAAGGAAGTACAGAGCTGCCCTATGAATTCTGAATATAACTCATTGTTCTAAAGTTGGATCAGGCTTCCAATCTAATAGCCTTTAATCTAGTTCTAGGCTTAGGTGGCTGTGTTGCCTTCCTTTATAAAGGAGAGGACAAATAGGACACAATTAAGATCTGAGGATAGATCAGTCAAAGTAGTAGCTATGTATAGTTCAACTTGGTACTGGAAGTCCTTAAAGTGCTACCTATTAAAATCCAAAGGGTAGGCTACATACACTTTCTTTCTAGAACAGGTTGTAACTTCTAGAATGATTGGAACAGGTTCTAAAGGGGCTGAGAGTATGTAGTTAGTAAAGGCCTCTTAGATAGAGGTCTACACATATTAAGCTAGTTCTACTTGTAACTACTAATCTGGTAGAACAGTAGGGGTAGTAGTTAGTGTAGGAGAGTCCATGTTTACACTACAAAGGAATCAGTACTAAACTAAAAGGGGTAATGAATAGAAGAAGGGTGGCAAAAGTTTAAAATTTAAAAATGTAAAAGGGTCAGAACAAAGAAAAGAGATTGACACAATAGTAAGTACTAATGCTTGAAATGTAGGAGAGTTGTAGGGTAGTAATAGGTAGTCTTGATCTGATGTCAGTAACAGTATAGAGGGGACCTAAAGGCTCAGTAAGGGGACCCAGGCTACAACTATCCTACACAACAGAAATACAGAACACAAGTACTAGAACATAGTCAGAACTTGTAGAACAGGCAGAGAGAGAGAGTAAGACAAGAGTAGAGTATATAGAGTGAGCCTAAGAGTACAGGACTACTTAGAGTAGACAAGATCAAGACTACAGGACTAGTCTGATCTTGTACACTTATATACTAAGCTACACAAGAGCACTCAGGGAGTATGAGCTACTAAGAATGATAAGCTATAAAGAATGAAAGAAAGGAATGTCAAAGATAAAGGTACAAAGAATGAAGGGATGGATAAAGGGTAAGAGACTATAGAATGAACAGAGAATGAAGGAGTAGTCAAAGGAATGGAATGATGAAGTAAGGAAGGGTAGTAGTAAGAGTCAGTATGTATATAGTCTATAGACAGTGCCCCTGAGGGATGGAAGTCCTGAGTTCTGGTACAGAAGGGTGTAGAACCCTTGGAACTGAAGGTAAGAGAGTAGAGAATTGTAACATAGTGCTTAGAATGTATTTTACAGTAAAATAAAAGTCTAATATCTTCTCTAACTATCTAGCTTGTCTTCTACTTAATACTAGTTGCTTTAGAATGTGTTCTAACACTCTATAATCAGTATACTAAAAGAAATACATTCCTTATAGTAGATTCTTGTGTCTTAGTATAATTTCTACTCCTACTAGTAATTCTACATTGTGTACTAGGTAATTCTGTTGTGTAGGGTTTAATTTTGCTGAGAAAAACACTACTATCTTAGAATCTTTCTAATCATAACCTTGACTGACTATTCCTCCAATTCCTAAAGCTAAAGTGTCTGTAATAATACTAATAAGTAGTACATTCTTACTATAGTCTAATACTATCCTGTGATTATGCCTGAAATCCAATACTAGCTTTACTATTTAATTAAACACTTACTGTTTAGTGAATGTCCATCTGAAAAATACAGTTTCTCCTACAATTTTTGATAAAATACTTGTAGAAATGTGTAACTAAAGTATATTGAGTACTAAATACTCTACTGATCCTAAGAAACCTTGTAACAAATCTTTATTAGTAGGTACTTTCTATTGTTGAATAGAATCAACTTTATGAGGGTCCATTCTAATACCTTGATCATTAATAATATAGTCTAGTATCTTTAATTCTTTCTGAAACAATTGTATCTTATGTTTACTAAGGTAGAATTTCTCCTTACACAATATATTAATGACAGTTCTAAGATGTTACATATGATCCTCAATTGTGTCTGAATAAATCAGTAAGTCATCTAAGTAGATATCTATCCAGTCACCCAAGTAAGGCTGGAAAATGTAGTTTATTAATACTTAATAAGTGGCTCTACTATTACAATCACCTAATTACATTACTTTACTAACTATTATTCTATCTAGAGTGTTGAATATCAATCTGTTTACATGCTTAGAGATTATTCTAATCTGTTCATATGTGTCTTTACTATTAATTAGCAATTTATACTTCTTGAAAGCTACTCTCCTTAATACTGATTCAATATCTAGTAAAGGAGATGATAGTTTCTTAGTATTCTTATTGTGCTCTCTAAGATTAATGACTGTTCTCAATTGTATAGAGTCTTCCTTAGTCTTTCTAGGCTTTTGAAGTAGTAGTATAAGTACTGTGTTCAATCCTGTAACTACTTTCTATCTTCCTAATTAAATATAGTCCTTTCTCTTATTTTACTATTGTTCTCTCAAAGAATCCAGACAAGTTGCTCTATGGAACTTGTATTTCTCATCCTCATCTATGAGTGATATACTATGATTAATGGCTCTGAGAGGTGGTAGAGGTGTTTCTAAAGTGTCTTTAAACAAATCCATAGTATATTGTTTAATTTCTTGTCTGTATTTGTTAATTTCTCAATCATAAGTATTAATAACTTTTAATGAAACAACTGTGACTTGTTCTCCTGTTATTGGTAGAGGTATTACACTTTCAATCCATAGTCTAGACTCATTGAAACTAATAGAAATCTTGTGCTGGAAGAGGAACAGTATTCCTAGTATAATATTATAGTTATCCAAATTCATAATATCAAAGTACAGTATTGTGTCTATCTCTCTATATTGTATTCTAGTGTTGGTACAATAGTTTACTTTCAATCTAGAGCCTTGTACTACTAATTGTATAGGTAGAGGTTTGGCTAATATAAGTTTCCTAATACTTATTTGATCTACAAACTTGGTAGACATGAAATCTACTAATAATTCTGAATCAATTAATACTCTTACTAATTCTCTATTAATTTTGATCATAATTATGATAGGACATGGTATTGATCTCTTAAAGTCCTTAGTATAAGCTATAGTATGCTCAATTGTATTAAAATTATTGAAGTTAGTAGTTATAGTATAGATTTGTATAGGTAAATCATACATATATACTCTATTTCCAGATATGAGATGTGAGTCAATGTTTTCCATACTTGCTACTGAATACATTAGCTCAAACAATTCAGGATTAAAGATATCCTCTATCTCTAATAGTTCCTAATGATTGTAAACATATTTGGCTAAATATTGAGCTTGTCTGAGTAGAGAATACTATTCTCTAACATTAAATCTGTTCAGAAAAGCAATCTTAACAGGTAATGTGTACTCATTTCTGTTCTCCCAATTGTCAATAATTGTAAACTATGTATCTGTACTTCTGAAAACATAGAATCAATTGTGTAGATACTTATTCTAAAGTCTTCTATTGTATTTCCAGTCAAAACAGTACAGAATTCCTTCCATAAGACATTT
The DNA here is from genome assembly GCF_000271605.1 of Fomitiporia mediterranea MF3/22. Lineage (NCBI taxonomy): Eukaryota > Fungi > Basidiomycota > Agaricomycetes > Hymenochaetales > Hymenochaetaceae > Fomitiporia > Fomitiporia mediterranea. The sequence goes on along the minus strand of NW_006760391.1, from coordinate 3,241,818 downwards.
AGTAATTCTAAAACATACTGTATTATTGTATTCACTGTAGAAATTACTATTTCTGTAGATTGATCTCATTCTCCTCTAATTTCTCTTTCTAAGTTCAGCATTTACAAGGGGAATCTTTACTTCTAAAGTGTCAGAAAAGGTTTGTAGCTTCAAATCCAATTGTTCTAAACTAAATACTTGTAAAATAGTATTGTAACCAGCTAATAAATTGTAATTCTCATCCTTCTGAGTTGTTGATTCATAACTGTTGTCTGGATAATGTATCTGAATAGCTATAGATTGTATTTGTAACATAGAAAATGATGGATCCATTGTATTGTCTACTATAAGATCCAAATCTAAGTAATTATTGTCTTCCAAAGTATTAGTTAACTTATCTAGAGCAGAATAATTAATATTAATACTCTTAGACAATGTATTTGTATTAGAAACACTGTTCAGCTTTACTGTACTGTGTGTAGGACAATTTTTAACTAAATGTATAGTCTGTTTACAGATAAAACATTGTCCTTTAGCTCTCATATTGTCTAGTTCAGCTTGTGAATACCTTTTTACACCTGTAGAATAAGTTTTCTTACTATTCTCTTACTTATTCTGCCTAGTATCCTTGTACTTCAGTTTGTAGTCCTTAGATCAGTCTTTCTCTTTTAGACTTACACTGTTAGACTGTATGTACTGTCTGTTACAATTATTACAATTATAATCATAATTCCTGTCCTTTAGTCAATTCTTATTGTCATTCCTATAGTTCCTCTAGTTGTTCTTCTTCCATCTATCTTTTTGATAGTCTTCTTTGTTACTCTGAGGATAGAATCAATCTCTAGTATCTGTATACTATTTAATTCTAACAGCTTTATTTGCTTTTTTAATGTTCTCAAGCCTGTCTTTAAATTCTTCATATGAAACTGTGTCTGGATTCAAACAATCCAATCATAATTGCCTTTAATACTTAGGATAAAGTCTATCCCATACTCTCCTAGTTAAATCTTTATCAGAAATATTGCCTAGATTGATTGCTTTCATTTCTAGATTGTACAAATATTCCTGTATGACTCTGTGTCCTTGTTTCATTGTATTAAACTCTTTCCTAAGCATTTCTACAAAGTTAGATAGGAAACAAAAGTCTATTAGACTTTTAAAGAATTGTAATAAGGTCTATCAAGATTTGTTCATACCTATTTTCTGTAAATAAAAGTTTATAGCTTGTCCTTTAATGAAATTAGGTAGTACTCCTACTTGTTCTTTAGGGAAATAATGTAAACCTGATTGTTTCATGTACTGATTGACTTCCATAACAAACTTAGTGTATCTTTGAAGGTTAGGTTCACTTGAATAAACTGTAGGAATGATAGGTTTTGTACTCTACATCTGTATCTTCAATTTTAGAAGTTCCTTGTTCCATTTTCTCTTAGTAAGCTTTTTACACTTCTTAGTACCTTTAGAGTTGCTTGAATCAATGTCTGTAGGTTTGAATAATGTATCACTATCATTACTATTGTTAGAACTTGAGTATCTACTTGAATCCAAAGAATCCAAAGAGCTATTGCTTGGATCCAAGTTAGAATCCTGTCTTTTTACAATTTCTACTCTCTGTATTACACAATTCACATAACTCTTTCTTGTAAGGTTGTCTGAGGGTCTCACTAATGTAAATCTATTTGTCTACAGTGTATTTGAGCTTTGTAGCTCAGCTGTATCTTGTGTGGTTCTTTTTTTGTAGCCTTTACTATTCCTATCTGTATTACACTTGATAGAGGGTACAGAACTGTGGTGGAAATTCTTTTCCTTACTCTCTTTGCCTTTTACAGTTTCTGATTCGTCTTCACTGTCATCAGAGGCATCTGGAACCATAAGTTTCACATCTAGGTTCAGTCTGTTCATTTTAATATTGTGTTTTGTACTGAGTGTATGTAGCAATTCTTAAACATTAGTATAGTAGTGTATATATGTAAGTATTTTATTCTGCAATACATCTCCTTGCCCTGCTAGAGTGTCATATCTTTACACTGATTTTCTATCTTAGAGTAATATGTTTCTTACTTGAAACAAACTGGTAATTCCTGAGGAGTTCTAAGAGCCTTACTATAGCTTTCATTTCTAAAATTCTATTGTCCTGATTCTGCATTTTGTCTGTACTCTATCTCCTGAAAATACATTCTTTGTACATCAGAATCTGCTTTGCTAAAACTGTCTAATTCTACCTGACTGTAATTACAAATGTCTAGAGCTTTTCCTTTATTTGCTCTTACATTTTTCTTATTACTAGGTACAGGTTTACTTAGATCTTTCTTCTAAGAATGTGTGCTTTCAAACTGTAGAGTATCTTTCAATTGTTTAGACATTACTTTAGTAGCTTCTAAGTGTTAACAACATACTTTCTAATACATCCATTTAGCTAACTTGTCTCTAGTTAGTTTAGATAGATTGATTGTATTCAAATTAATGTTTCCTTCATGTTCCTAATACATACTATCATACTTATAAGTTCTCTTGTTCAATTCCTCAATGTCAATTCCTTGATTGAATAGACTAGCTAGTCTACTCATGGCTTTCAGTGTTTCTAGCTTAGAGACATTTCTGAATGTCTTTCTAGCCTTCTGGAACATTTCCTACTGTAAGGAAAGTGTTGTTCCTTTACTAATACTCTTGTTCTTACTAACAGAATTCTTAATACCAGTTTCCTGAGTGTTTACACTCTCTATACTACTATTATCTATTTCTGTGAGTCTAGTAAGGTAAGCACTCACTAGTGTCTACTCTATAGTACACATTAGTCTAACAATATGTACTAGTACAGGTACATGCCTTTGTTCTACATTACTTGTATGTAATAGTTCATTAGGGTACCTCTAGCCTTGTGTAGACAAGGACTTATCACCTAGTAAAGGGTCATCAGATTGCCTCTAGCTTATAATAGATAATGACTTATTCTCTAGCATGTTAATAGTAACTTCCAGACTTGGGAGCCCTTCTAGGATTGTCTGCTAAGGCTTGGTAGCTACATTGTGTTCAGTACTCAATGGATAATCTTGTTGTCCATTGTCTGTATGTTCTGTTAACTTGAAATCTGTAGTACACACTGTTTTGAATCTTTCTGCATTTGGGGAAAGCTACTCTTCAGTACTTCTGAATGATGCTTGCCTCTTACAATATTAATAAGGAGGTCTCTCCACATTGAGGGGAACAATCCATTCACATCCCTCAAGTGTTCTGAGTATCCTAGTAGTTATAGTAAGAGTATATGTGTCTCTAATTTAGATTTGTGAACTACTCACTGATTTCTTTGAATTCAAAGGAGTACTGGACAATGTAAGGAATGTATTAGGGTGATCAAGCCCTCAGTTCTGGTTGTCAAAGCCTAGCAGGTTTATGGAAAGGTGGGTTCAGTCAAAAATGTGTAAGGATAGGTATACTAGCCTTACACAAAGATTCTCTCTTTACCAGCACACTCAACTACTGACTGGGATAACCTAGTAATCAAGCACTAAGAAGGAGAAAGAATCCCCTAACCCTTAGCTTGAAAACCCTTTATATATGTATATACACATGTAGTAGGATACAGGGTAGTCTAGTGAACAAAAAGGAAAACACTCACAAGCACCTACAACACATGTTGTGCAAATGCACAGGTAGCACAATCGTTACAGTCTTGCTCTTAACATTACATTACCAGCCCTCCTTGCTTCTGCTATTATGTATTGAATTCTCGTGTTACAGGCGCAAGAATTGACGAAGAGTATTCCGGAAGTTATCTTGATGGTTTTATAGCACAAGAAGAAGGAGAGACTGTGGCTTACCAGCGATAAAGACGAGTAATGCCTAGCTGACGTTCGCTTGGTCTTGCGGGACTTCGGATTTATCGTTCGTGGAATCAGTTGATATTATGCTTTGGTTTACGCTATCTCGCTTTCGCATATTCACACATATCGAACGGAAATGTTGTCACTCTAAGTACGCTGTACTTTAAACTTGTATAAGTAAGAGATATATCCCTGTTTAGCTACTGTGACTGGACAAAGGAATGTTGAAGTATGAATAGGAATACAGAATGACAGTGTAACGAGCTAACAGTATTATTCTTCCCCGCTGCAAAGAATTGTTCCGGTGCATCCGAATTCAAGTTCGGTTGCATCCTCACTTATATTGCTTTATGTCCATTATTTATATTGAAAATATTTACGCTTCCACAATGACCTGCATTATTTCCATTCGTGAGGTATAGAAATGAGGAACGGAGTTAACGGGTGCCGCAACGTGTGATTGATATGATATAATGATATTGCTGTTATTACAAAGGCCCCGCATGTGATTGAATTTGCAGTCGTCGGAACCTTTGCCTTTTCGTCAATTCGCTGTCACTGGTACCGAGCCAGACCAATCAGAACACGAAATTAAAAACAATAAACTTGTAATGAAGCATCTGAGCAAAGCCAGTCATTGATGAAGACAAAAGTATCATCAACAGTCCAGAGTTCGGGTACAAGAGAATACTGAGGTTCCCTTTTCGTGGCGGTCGTCTTGTCAAATTGCAAGTCTATCACCACCAAAGCAGTCAATCTGATGAACTCAAACGGGTGACCGCCCACGTGAGTAAGAGCACGTGCACAAACGCGTCTTGTCTCCTCGCGATGCGCCCAGACGTGTCGCGTTCAAACTTCACCAGGTCTTCTGGCTTCCACTCTGTACACTAGTACTCCAGACCTTTCTCCAAACCGTGCATCGTAACAGCTCTTCAAGTCATGTCATGGAAGGAGAATTTTAGGCGAGGCGTCGTCCTGTTTAAGCAGGATCGGTACAAAGACGCCTTAGAAGCTTTCAACCAGGTATGGTGACACTGACATCGTCCAAACCATCCTTATCCACTGTCAGGTGTGAGATCGAGACCTGATAACTGAATACAGGCAGCACGTGAAAATGATAAAGACGCAACTCTTCTAGATTCTAGAGCGGCTGTTCTTGAAAAGCTCGACCGTCCTCTTGAAGCACTGAAGGACTCCAAGAAAGTTATTGACCTTAAACCAACATCATGGCAGGTTAGTTCGCAAACATGCCTTTCCGATATTTTTTCGATTGTTATCGTATAGGGATATGCACGTTCTGCCAGGCTATTTCTAAAGGTTGGCAAGCCCGAGGCGTCATTGAAGATGACCGAACTCGCGTTGGAGCGTATCAAGGATACGAATAGACGCGCAGAGTTAGAGGACTTTCGAAAGCAAGTGGCAAAGGCACTTGAATCTCCGGCGTGCTATTTCTCGGGACTTCCTGTGGAACTACAGACGGAGATATTCTCACTCGTGATTGATGGCAGCAACGCCAAAATGCTCAGGCTCACTCTCGTGTGTCGGTCATGGCGAGATATAATCATCAATACTCCGCGGTTTTGGCGTAGCCTTACCATTACTCATAAAACGAGGGTGAAGAAGGCGGATACGTGGTTGCAGCGATCCAGAGGCATTTTGACGAACCTCCACATTGCTGGAGAGTTATCTTTCGATGACCGATCTCGTATTTTCAAATATGCTGACTGCAGTATTTGGTCGAAGCTTGATAGGCTGAAAATCACTACTCGGAGCGCCGATTTATTTGCAGCACTCCCTGCGTCAGCACTCGATAAACTACGACTACTACAATTTGAAGTTGACTCCGAAGAACTGGACGATCATTCCTTGCAAGCTCTCTCTGAGATAAATGGTTCTCGAATGCATCACTTTTCCCTGAAGACCACATGCACGCGGGTACGGATAGCAGACTTCACTTCCACCTCTCTGACGACACTCGCATTGTCCTCACCTCACTCAGATGTGGATCTTTTCCTATTTCTGAAGAGTAATCCCATGCTTGAGAATCTGGTCCTTGAGTCGCCCTCAGTTGCCCGCCGATTCAGTGGGACCCTAGAGGATATAGAGCTTCACCGCCTCGTCCGACTAGAATTGATAAACTCATTACACACGCATAGATGTCTCCAAAATATGCGATTTCCGAACGTCAGGACGCTTATTGTAAAGGAAACTCTCGGATTTGGTATCGGTGTTCCTGCATTAATCGATAATCAGCGGTTGACAGTCCTCGAGCACCTCACTCTTTCAATGATTGTTCAGGACACACACTCTTTAGTCTCAATTCTCCGAAGGGCAACGCCGTTAAAGACCCTGCAGCTCACACGATGCTGCTTCGAAGCCGGAGAAGAGAACACGCTAATCGAAGCTCTGACGGAAGGAACGGTGTGCCCAAAACTCCAGCATGTTGATTTATCGCGGCTTGCCGCTTTGAAAGCGGGCCCAGTTATTAAACTTGTAAAAGCGCATTCTCGTTCTGCAGCCGTGGTGTCATCATCATCGTCGTCGTGTTCCTCGTCCAACGAGTCACAGTCATTGTCGGACGAACAACAAGTAAATGTTCCATTACCCGTCCTTTCATTAAATCTCGACGATTGCCCGATGATTGATTCAAACGCATTACCATGGTTCCGGGCTGTAATACCGAACTTCAGTTGCAGGATGACCCCAGTGAAAATGGGGAGGGGGATGAAGTGATTGCATTTTCGCTGTTACTCTTATGCAGGTACCCAATTGTTAAAACCCCATTGTATTGACTTGTATATTCGTTGCATCCCTGTCGGACCCACTCGCCTACACCTTTATGTTGTAATAATTGGTTATCTACTTCCCCTTTGACACTGTCAGAGGCCGCCAATATATGTTGATCTGCATTTCTCAATCTTTCTCGCCGTCGTTTCACGTCAAGGTATGAAGATGTAGTAGTTGAAGCGCTGGCTGCAGGAAATGCATGTCCGACTTTACAGTGTACGGATTTATCTCAGCAGGCCCAGCTGTAGTAGTGGCAGTATTGATTTCATCTACAATATATAAATCATAAAAAGCAGTTGTGTATCCAAGTATTGCTTAAATTTTCATTGTTAATACTGACTGAGAAGTAAAAGTTCCCGTACTTTATAATTATAAATATATGAAATAACAATATAAAACTACATCACGTGCCTCTGTAGTCGCACTGCTGCTGCATGCGTTGACGACAAACCATGCCACTAAACACTTACTATTTGTTGTCCAACATCGCTACAGCTTAGTTGCCCTGCCATTAAGAGTCAACCCGAAAAGACTTCAGAATATCTCAACTAGGTATGGTGCCATCGTCTAAGTCAAGCATGATAGAAGTCATGAAGCTTAGCGCTGACGATCGAATAAAGGCAATACGCAAAAGGGATAAGAACACAATCTTCTGCACCCTAGTGCCTCTGTAGTGGAGAGACTCGAACACACACTTGAAGCACTGAAGCACTATTAAGCAGCCATCGCCTCTAAGCTGAAGTCGTTACAGGGTTAGTACGTCTGCACTTTACTCGGAGGATTGGCTCTGATAGAGGCCCCCCGTGTTCCCTGAACATATGACCAGACAGACGCACTTAGAGCGTCGTTGAAGATGACAAATATCGTGCCGGAGCAAGTGAAGCCAGACAATGCAAGAGATCATGAAGAAGAGGAGTTACAAATTTTGCGAGAGAAGGCGGTAAAAGCGCTGCAATCTGTGCCGTGTTATTTTTCGAGACTTCCAGTGGAGTTACAGAAGGAGATGTTCTCTGTCGTCATCGACTGCAGCAACGCAAAGACACTTGCACTAACTCACGTTTGTCGGTCATGGCGAGACCTTATCGTTGGCACTTCTCGCTTTTGGCAAAACCTGACAATCACTCCAAGAACGGAATTAAAGAAGGCGGATACTTGGTTGGGACGCTCAAAGGGCACTTTGACGGACCTCCACATTGTTGGAGTGTTGTCTCGCGGTTACCAATCGCGTTTTTTCAGGAATGCGGCTTCCACTATTTGGTCAAGCCTTGATACGCTGGCGATTACTACCCCGAGCGAAGATATATTTTCGGCCCTCCCTTTGACAGCGGCCAATAAGCTACGCTTACGAAAACTTGAGGTTTATTCGGAAAAGTTAAGCATCGAATCCCTGAAAGCTCTCACAAAGATGGATAGCTCACGAATACGTCACTTTACTCTGAAAACTACGTGCGAAGTGATACAAATAACGGGCTTCACCTTCACCTCTTTGACAACACTCATATTATCTGCATCTCATTCAGATGGAGGTCTTTTCCTACTTCTGAAGCAGAACCCTATGCTCGAGAATTTGATTCTTGAGTCACCCTCTACGGCCGCCCCTTATCACAGCGAGGGTGTCGAGGACCTTGAATTAGGCAACCTCATACGGCTGGAGTTGGTAAAATCAGTTCATACGCATATTTGTCTCAAACGGATCCGCTTTCCGAACCTGAAAACACTTGTCGTGACAAACTATATCGGTGTTGGCACTCCCGTGTTGATAGACGAACAAGAGCTGACACATCTCGAGCATCTGACCCTTTCGACGTTCATCCACTACCACACGCCCTCGCTAATATCCATTCTCCAACGAGCGACCGCTCTGAAGACTCTGGAGATCCCGCGATGCTTCTTCCAATATGGGGGAGAAAATACGGTGGTTGAAGCCCTTGCGGAAGGATCGATGTGCCCGAAATTGCAGCACCTTGATTTATCTGGGTATCGCACTCTGAAAGCAGGCCCTGTAATTCGACTCGTAGAAGCACATCTTTCCCGTGCTGCAAACGTAACGTCATCGGATGGACATGTCGACCAGCCACTACCTATACTTTCTTTGAGCCTTGATGACTGTCCGATGATCAGTTCGAACCAGTTGGCACGACTCCGAGGTATGGTACCGCATGTCAGCTGGAGGATGCCCAAGCTAGGAGTGCGAGTTTAGCAGGTTAGTCACTATACCCGTGTATGATATGTCATACCTTCTGTTGGATATACGCCCACCGGTTTAGCCTAAACACACGAATGAATTTGTAGAAAAGTTGTAGTGCTGGGGGTAACTCATTTCCAGCCAGCAGAGATTAATGTAGGATCCTGGATAACACGTGGCAAAGTTCAGCTTCCGCTTTCTGGTGGCCTTATCATCTCTTCTCATATTTCCGGATATAATGAAATTGATTCCATTGTACTGTATATTCTTAGCGCATTCATATTGATTGATTATTTGCAAAGTGTCGTTTTACTCCGTAGTCGTACCAGAGTTTTTCATTTGCATGTCTTCATACCTTTTCCTTACTGTATTTACACGAGATATACTGTAACTAGTTCATTTCGTTACCATTTGCTTGCTTGGAATAAAATGACATCACGTGCTTCTAATTTTGAGTCATACTCACAGCATGTTTTTTGACGACAAACCATTCCACTTATCATTTTTACCCATCCTCATCACAGATTGTCTACTGTACTATGGAGGAATGAACCTGAATAAGGTACCTACTAGTCCAAGCAGGATCACCTTGGAAACTTGCAGCCGGGTATAGAGGTATTGTTCAAGTCAAGCATAATCAGTCATGAAGCACATTGCTGATGACTGTGCAAAAGCAGTAAATACACAATAAGGATAACGACACAGTTCTTGTGAACTCTAGAATTCTTGTATTGGAGAGTCTCAAATGTCCTCTTGATTTGCTAAGGGACTACAGGAAGTAATTGCTACTAAGCCGAAATTGTGGCAGGTTAGTACGTTGACATTTTATCCAGTGTATTGGTTCTGATAGAGGCTTTCGTGTTTCTTAAACATATGGCCAGGCAGAGACACTTAGAGCATGGTTGAAGATGACCAATACAGTGCTGGAGCAAGTGAAGCTGGACAAGGCAAGAGGACATGAAGAAGAGGAGCTGGAGATTTTGTAAGAGAAGGCTGTCAGTGACAGTGTAGAGGGGACCTGAAGGCTCAGCAAGGGGACCCAGGCTACAACTATCCTACACAACAGAAATACAGAATGTAAGCACTAGAACATAGTCAGAACTTGTAGAACAGGCAGAGAGAGAGAGTGAGACAAGAGTAGAGTATATAGAGTGAGTCTAAGAGTACAGGACTACCTAGAGTAGACAAGATCAAGACTACAGGACTAGTCTGATCTTGTACACCTATATATACTAAACTACACAAGAGCACTCAGGGAGCATGAGTCACTAAGAATGATAAGCTACAAAGAATGAAAGAAAGGAAGGTCAAAGATAAAGGTACAAAGAATGAAGGGATGGACAAAGGGTAAGAGACTATAGAATGAACAAAGAATGAAGGGGTGGTCAAAGGAATGGAATGATGAAGTAAGGAAGGGTAGTAGTAAGAGTTAACACACATATAATCTATAGACAACACTCCTAAGGGACAGAAGTCCTAAGTTCTAATACAGAAGAGTGTAGAACCCTTAGAACTGAAAGTACAAGAGTAGAGAACTGTAACATCACCCCCCCTCTAAAACCAATTGTCCTAATTGGTAAACATTAGGCTTAGTTAGTAGCTCAAACATAGATTGGAACAGTAGAGCTTGGAAATCTGTAAGGCTGAGTTTGTACAGAGCACTAGGATGAAGCTGATAGAAATCTTAGATTGTCTTAGGAGTATGGGCAAGGTTCTCAGTAGGTTCCTAAGTGTACTCCTTAACTAGGTACCCTTTCTAGTAAACAAGGAATTTGAGTTTTCTGTATAGTAGCTTAGTATCTACTATGTACTCTACTTTGTATTCTGGTTTAGAGCCAATAAGTTCTGGTAAAGGTAGTAAGGGTCTTTATTGTAAAGGAAAACTAGAATCATAGTACTAAGACAACAGAACCTTGTTGAACACTGGGTGTATGTGCTTCTATGTTGCTGGAAGTTGGAGTTTGTAGGTAGAGGTACTAACCTTCTTTTCAATAATGAAGGGTCTGAAGCACTTGTTGTCCAACTTCTTCATTAGGCAATCTAAGGTCAGATTAATAGCTTCTAGTATAACTTTGTCACTAGACTAGTAATCCTTGACTACAGACCTCTTCTAATCATAGTTCTACTTTATGACCTGTACTACCTTCTCCAAAAGAGCTTGTGTGTCCTCCCTAGTCTTATACATCTGTTCTGTAAAGTCTGTTACAGATTCAGAACTACTGTTCTAGTTCAGAACTGTGTCAGGGAAAAGTCCATTTTCTTATATAGCTTTATAGTTCTTATATAGTAGAATACACATTATTTATAAATTATATAGTAACTGTAAGAATTTTAATAAGGTTATAAAGTAAAGATAATTCTTATACATCTTATAAAGGTTCTAAAAGTATTATTAATGAATATAACACAGTATATGTATTATGATAGCTTTAAATATTGAGTAAATATATTTTAACAAAAATATATTGAGAGTAAATACTTTATTATAGTATTTTACTTGAAGAAAAAGACTTGTGTCTACTATATAATATAATATAAAAGCATTTTCTACACTTATAATGTGTACTAAAGTTCTATTAATGTTTATAACAAATATAAACTCTGTTTGAGAGGTTATAAACTTAATAAATGTATAGTACTCAAATGTAACATGTATACTATAATAGTATAGTAAATATAAAGTGAGTTACTT
>NW_006760391.1:3221386-3226485 GCF_000271605.1 Fomitiporia mediterranea MF3/22 | reverse complement strand
CTACAGCCTGAATCAACTCGTTCAATGCTCCAGATCTCAACCTGTATGCACTACTCACACTCACTACACACTGTTGTGGTACGTCCACCTTTTATCTCCTATTGTCACTTGCTAACTACTCTAAACCTGTCTAACAGGCACAGCCTCAACCTCTACAACCTGCTCAACCTCATCCCACACACACACACAATTTGACTCACAGGTCCTGAGTGATGACCAAACATGGTGACAAAGACTACATCAAACAGTCTGAGGATGTGTTCATCCTTTTCCAACACAAATCCCACTCACAGAATAATGAGGCAGAGGCAGCTGGTGGTGTAGGGGTTGGGACTGTAGAAATAGTGTATTATTTCCTATTTTTGTATTCTATAATTTAAATATAATTATGTTTAATTAATTATTTGATATAAAATTGTATAGTAAGTAAAAGAAAGCTATTCAAACACTTGTAATGACTTGTAAGCATTATAAGCAGATATTGTACTGTCACAAATTAATAAGTATGTCTGAACCTTGTAATTTAGGAAGTATATTATAATCACTTGTATAACTTGACAATTTATAAAATTATATTGGAAATTGCCAAGTTTTAAAAGTATTTTTTCTTGCTTATTTAACATTGTACTTTCCTTGCTTAACCCCCCAGGAAGATTATAAGTAATTGGACAAATTTTATAAAATATATAAAATATACAAGATTACAAGCAAGTATAATACTTAAGACTTTTTTGTGATGATACACACTAACATGCTCTAAGTCAATCAGATCTGTAAGGATGTGATTCATGAATGACTAGAATGTTATAAGCAAGTTAGTTAGTCTGAAAAACATTATAGTTGGTTTGTACAATCTGTAATTAGTTTAGAATACAGTCTTCTACTCATCTCTGTCTTAGATCCAAATATTATTGTATCCCTATTAAATGTTCAACTTAGTAAAAACTCTAAATGTATGTGTCTTATTAATGAGCTTCTAAATCAGAGGGAGTAAGTACTTGTTTTTGATAGTACCCTTATTAAGACAATAATAATCCTAGACTAGGTAGAGCTTCCTATCTTTCTTTTTGACAAAGAAGAAAGAAGAGACTATAAAGGACTTTGAGGGTTAGATCTGACTGTTCTGAAGATTTTCCTAAAGGAACTTATTGAGTACCTCCTACTTGTCTCTGTTGAGTAGGTAGACCTTACAATCCTTAGGTTAGAAACTCTTAGTCAATTCAATTATATAGTCCTAAGAACAGTGTTTAGAAAGCTAGTTGAATTCCTCTTTACTAAAGACTTTAGGAAACTCTCAGACAAAATCTGGTAGGCTGAGTCTATGTGTGTTCTAGAGTAGAATTGTTCTGAGAGGGTTCTGGACTGATTCTGTCTCAGACATCCTTCAGATCAACTCTATTCTACCTTAACTAGAATATGTGTCTACATATTTATCCTAGTTAAAGAAGAACAACTAGTCATCTTTATTAGAACTGTTAGTAACATTAGAAGCATTTGTATCTACTCAGAACAGTAGTGTAAAGTAGTTGTAAGACTCAGAACACTGATTAAACACAAGTGTCTACTCTAACTAGTTAATAGTAGGGTTGTAAGCTTTAAGCCATTTGAATCTAATAAAGACATCTGTCTTTCTAAGGTTAGTAACTCTAAACTTGATACTTTCCTTATGATTCTAAATAGTCATCTATAGTTGGACAAACTTAGTAATTCAACTATTCTGGTTTAGGGTTCTGTCTGTATTGTATACTAGGATTGGAAGTAGAATGTGTTAAGTAGGAAGGTAGTGTTCCTACACAAAAGCCTTATTAATATATAAACTAGTACATTTACTATTTACTAGAGCTATTGTTTGGATCTGGAGGGATCCTGAGAAGAGAGCTAAGAGGACAAGGACTTAGAGCTAGTGTCTAGAATGTTCTCAGATGAACTGCTACTTGTTTTAAAGGGAACATACAGCTTGTACAGTTTTGTCATCTAAGAGGGTAAGTATATGTGTTAACATTTCCTTATTAACCTCTCTCTTTCAACAAGGACAGACTCATGTCCTTAGCTGTAAACTCAGCTGAGACTATCCCTACTTAATACTATAGACAAACTACTGAGTAGTAAATAAGGCTAGGTAGTGTTCTAAACATTCTAAGATTTTAGAATATAAAAGTAGCAGGTTGGATTGTGTAGATTTAGACTTGGATAAAGTACAAAGAGAAGAATCAAAAGAATCAGAAGAAATAAGAGAACTATCTACTTTTGTTTTTAACTTTTTTCTTTCTAATAAATAATTTTGTTGATTTACTTTTTCTACTTTTTCTACTTTTCTTACTTTATTTACTTCTAATCCTACAGTGTTTATTAAATCAAAAGTAGCTATTAAAAAATCTGAGTCATAGCCCTTCAGTACTGTATTTACTGTTAAGTCTCTACAAAATCCTAGAGTATATAGTCAGAGTCTAAGAGTTCTAAGGTGACTTCTAGATTTGTAGAAAAGGCTTCTTACTACAAATCCTACTTATTACTCATTATTACTCTAATGACCTAACAAATATACTGTTACTTCTATAAGCAGTCCTTAATCTAGTACTCTGACTTTCTGTAAGTAAAGTATACTCCTTACTTTTAGACTTCTCTAATGTCTATTAGAACAGATTAATTGTGAATTACAGGCAGATTAATCTGAGAGCTCAGAACTGTTAGAGCTAAATGTATGTGTGAGCATTCTGTACAAACTTAATGTATCTAAGCTACAGTTTAGTTGAAGGAAATAGTGTGTGTCTTCTACTCAGTGTAAGTAATTAGTTCTAGTATCATTCTAAGAATCTTATTAACTAGTTCTGAGTAAAGAGCTTTTTCAAGTATTCTAATAAGAACATTATTAAACCTGAGTATGAATCCTACTTTCTAGGCTAGGATATCAAACTCCTGAAAGAAGGTATTAGTAGAATGTTTACTCTGTCACAGAAACATAAGCTTGTTCTATATATTATACTTCTTATTTAGATTGATAAAGGAAGTACAGAGCTGTCTTATGAATTCTGAATACAACTCATTATTCTAAAGTCAGATTAGGCTTCTGATCTAATGTCCTTCAATCTAGTTCTAGGCCTAGGTGGCTGTGTTACCTTCCTTTATGAAGGAGAGGATAAATAGGACACAATTGAGATCTGAGGATAGATTGATTAAAGTAGTAACTATATATAGTTTGACTTAGTACTAGAAGTCCTTAAAGTACTACTTATTAAAGTCTAAAGGGTAAGCTACATACACCTTCTTTCTAGAACAGGTTACAACTTCTAGAACAATTAGAATAGGTTCTGAGAGGGCTAAAAGTATGTAGTTAGTAAAGGCCTCTTAAATAGAGGTCTACACATATTAAGCTAGGTCTGCTTGTAACTACTAATCTGGCAGGACAGTAGGGGTGGTAGTTAACATAAGAGGGTTCATGTTTATACTACAAAGGAATCAGTACTAAACTAAAAGGGGTAATAAATAGAAGAAGGGTGGTAAAAGTTTAAAAGGGTTTAGAAAGTTTAAAATTTAAAAATGTAAAAGAGTTAGAACAAAGAAAAGAGATTAATATAACAGTAAGTACTAATGCCTGAAACATAAGAGAGTTATAGAGTAGTAATAGGTAGTCTTAATCTAATGTTAGTAACAGTGTAGAGGGGACTCAAAGGCTTAGTAAGGGGACTCAGGCTACAACTATCCTATATAACAGAAATACAGAATGTAAACACTAGAACATAGTCAGAACTTGTGGAACAGGCAGAGAGAGAGAGTGAGACAAGAGTAGAGTATATAGAGTAAGTCTAAGAGTATAGGACTACTTAGAGTAGACAAGATCAAGACTACAGGACTAGTCTGATCTTATACACTTATATATACTAAACTACACAAGAGTACTCAGGGAGTATGAGTCACTAAGAATGATAAGTCATAAAGTATGAAAGAAAGGAAGGTCAAAGATAAAGGTACAAAGAATGAAGGGATGGACAAAGGGTAAGAGACTATAGAATGAACAAAGAATGAAGGGGTGGTCAAAGGAATGGAATGATGAAGTAAGGAAGGGTAGTAGTAAGAGTCAGTACACATATAGTCCATAGACAGTGCCCCCAAGGGACAGAAGTCCTGAGTTCTGGTACAGAAGGGTGCAGAACCCTTGGAACTGAAAGTACAAGAGTAGAGAACTGTAACAAAGGTGGTAAAAGTGCTGCAATCTGTACTGTGTTATTTTTCAAGACTTCCAGTGGAGTTACAGATGGAGATATTTTCTGTCGTCATCGACGGAAGCAACACAAGATGCAGCAACGCAAGGACGCTTACACTCACTCACGTTTGTCGGTCTTGGCGAGATGCTATCGTTGGCACCAGGCACACCGCACTTTTGGCGCAGCCTTACCGTCACTCCGAAAAAAGGGCCAGAGAAGGCAGATGCCTGGTTTCAACGCTCAGGAGGAATTTTGACGGACCTCCATATTGTTGGGGAATTCTCTTCCGATGACCGATCTCGCATGTTCAAAGATGCTGCTTCCACTATATGGTCAAGTCTTGATACGTTGACGATTATTACACGAAGCTCCAGCGACGATGTGTTTTCGGTGCTCCCTCCGACAGCAGTCGACGGGCTACGACCACGAAAGTTTGTCGTTTATTCGAAAAAGCTGAACGACGAATCCTTGCGTGCTCTCACGAACGTGGATGGCTCACGAATGCGTCACTTTGCACTGACAACCTTTTGTTCGGAGATACGAGTAGCGGACTTTAACTTCACATCTTTGACAACACTTATGTTATGTGCACCTGTCTCTTTCTGGGATCTTTCCCTGCTTCTGAAGAAAAACCCTCTGCTTGAGAATTTGGTTCTTGAGTCGCGTTTGGCGTCCATCTCTCCTGACGGAGATGTCGAAGATCTAGAATTAGACCACCTCGTACGGTTGGAATTGATCAATTCAGCTTTTACACGTCATTGCCTCGAACAGGTCCGCTTCCCGAACCTCAAAACGCTCGTTGTAAGACACAACTCGGCCTTCGATATTCCTGCTTTGATAGACGGTCAAAAGTTAGCGGCCCTCGAGCACCTGACCCTTTCGATCCTCGTCCGTGTG
>NW_006760391.1:3210936-3220197 GCF_000271605.1 Fomitiporia mediterranea MF3/22 | reverse complement strand
TTTAAGTTAAACAAGGTTGTTATATAGTATTAAAATGATTTGGTATATAAATAAGTAAAGTAAATGAGGTTTAGAAACTCAAACTTAGTATTTAATTAGAGAATATGCTTAGTAATACCGTATACTCGTATACGGCGTATACGGAAATTTTTTACTTATGGTATACGCATACGCGCGTAAATATACGCCCGTATTTTCAGCTAAAATTTTCTCTTACGATACGGTGCGTAAGCGTATACGCTGCAGGCGTATCCGTAAATTACGCTACGGTGCGGAGCACTACTCAGCAAGTTCGTCACTTTACCCTGTGTATCATCTGCCATGCCTTCTGTCGGATATGGGCCCGCTGGTTTAGCCTAAACACACGATGGATTTGTAGAAAAGTTGTAGTGCAGGAGGTAACCCATCTCCAGCCAGCAGAGATTGTAGGATCCTGGATAACACATGGAAAAGTTCAGCCTCCACTTCCTGGTGACCTTTTTTCTCTTTTCGTATTTCCGGATATAACAAAATTGACTCACTTGTATTGTATATAATATTCTTAGTGTAGTTTGTTTTGTTGGACTTTGCCGGTCTTCATTCTCCTGTCATGATGTTTTGACTATTTGCTATGATATGGAAGATATTGTTTTGCTCTGAAGTTGTGCAAATGCCTTTTTATGCACTGTATTCACACAAAATCTATTGTAAGTGGTTAAGAACACCCCCAAGAAGTTTTACAGATATCACAAAGCATGGAACACCTCTCCTCATTTACTAATTACTTCTTTCCCTTCGGTTTTATCCTCGAATGTAGTAACACGAAATGAATAGACTGGATTTAGATTGTCTATCCACCAAAGCGCGCTAACCTTCGCCGACGCATCTCTTCGACGTCCACTTGCGCGGGTGGAGCGGGAGGCTCGTCTTCTAACTCCTCTTCAGAGGATTTCTGTTGCGAACTTCCAGCAGAATCGACACCACCCGTAGCTTGGTTTGTAGATTCTGGTGCAGGAACAGGAACAGGGGCAGACAAAGAGTCAGGGGCAGGGACTGAGACAGGCTTCGACGGTTCACGTCGAGCAGGTGAAGAAGGGTGGGCGAACCCTTCTGGCATGGATCGTAAAGATGCGCGAAGAGCTTCTTGTAACTGTTCGTCTTCATCGTCGTATACTCTATGTACTTCTTCATATTGCGTCGGAGGAACAGCAGCAGCAGTTGTCCCGGGTGTACTGCTAGAACCCGGAGTACCCGGTGACGCGCGAGTCGGTTGACTTCGACGCGTTGGTGCATTCACGTTTTCTTTATCCCCCTCGTCAGCGTCTTCTTCTGGTACCCACTCTCCGTCAGCATCATCTCCTTCGTCGAGTAGTATTGGGGTTCGCCTTTGATTTCCACTGTTGTTATGTTCAGCGACACTAGCAGCGATGGCGCGTTCCAATTCTTCCTGTTCTTGTTCTTCCCTCGTTCTTTGTAGTTGAGATGGCGGTCTACGCCCAGAGACTTCATCTTCGTATGTCTCGCGTAATGCGGCTTCTTGCATACGACGCATACGTTCGAGCATTTGTGCGTTACGCGCCATACTAGCTGCGACTGGGTCCGAGTGTGGGGTTGCTGATGATGGAGCGATAGCTGAAGGCGGCGCGCTTTCTATGATCATGTCGTCGTCATCATCGTCTACTACGAGAGGAGCAGAGCGTGTCCCAGGAGGAGTTGGTGCCCGTCGGAGCGCTGGAGCGGGAACAGGTGCTTGCGGTACGTACGCGTGTTGGCCGAAAGAGTGGTCCGCCCCGGAGAGTGATGCTGCGAGTGCTGCTTGTAACTCGACGTCTTCGTTGTTGATGTCGAAATCTCCTTCGTCGGGGATGACAACTTCGCTGGTGTCTTGTGCTCCTTGACTACTCGGAAAAGCACCAGGAATGGAAGATGTCGTATCTGGGGAATCAAGTGTTGCGGCCGCTAAATCTACTTCTGTTCGCGGAAGCGCGAGGGGTTTGTTTGGGTCTTCTTGGACAACTGCGAAGACCGAGTATCCTGAATGCATATAGTTAGCATTCAGGCGCATATATGTTATTCGGTCCTATGACGAACCCTCTTCCTCGGACTGTCGAAGGAACATATCGAGGTATGTTCTGCTGACCCATTTTGGGCGGTCATAAGAACTGTTCAGGTTGAACCAGTGTCCTTCGCCTGGATCTGAGTCTGCGCTGGTCTGTGCGGGACCAAAGCGGCGCAAGGTGAACCAGTGCTGTTCGAGGTTCAGCACGAAAGCTAGTTGTTTGCTATGGCTCCGATGAGCAAGACTCCATACAGTCACATAAAAATACTGACTGTGGTGCGTCTTGGTATGGGCGCATTTGTTCACTTCGCCATCGTACTAGACTACAGAGCGCATATAAACAATCGCGTAATGAATACGTATAGTGACCTTTGTTACCTTAACCCCCACACGTCTAAGGCTTTGTCTATGACTTGGACCGAGAAGAAACCTGTGTCGTCCATGTTATGGCTTCCAGATTGGCGCGGCTGACTTTCGAGCGCGTTATGTTCGAGCATATCGAATGAGTTCGCGATGGCAGCTAGATCGGGAGCCGTGAACTAGGATTGTAAGGTGTCATTACACCTCTCATTTCACAGGTTAAGTCGCGCATACATAGTTACCCTCTGATAGATTCACATTTCAGCAAATTATGCATTGATACGAATATATCTACACGTACGAAGTAGCGAATTGAGCGCGTGTTGTGCGCAAAGCATGGAGCCCTCCTGCTGGCGCTCATGGTATATCATCGCTGTTAGCGCCTCCAGACCCGCCATGTTGACCAATACCGCTGCTGTTTGTGAAAGGCGATGATGTTGGTGGTAAGAAAGCAAGAAGGAGTGACGCGTCTTGGTCGCAGCATTACGCGTGTCGCGCCACGGTCGATAATTTGCTCGGCAAACAGCGGCTCTCATCGGTCCTCACAGCACGCGCTGTTGTACTAGTAACTGCAAGTAACGTACGCAGCTCGTTGCAAAGTTGCGACACAGCACGCAGCACACAAACTTCCCTTCGTACCACCACTATCTTCACCATGCGAGAACTCCTCAGCAGACGACAGCAGCGCGTGCTGCTTGGCACTTTCGTCACTTTGCTGTATTTGCAACAGGAGGCACACGCACAAGACCCATTTGACTGCCACGTCGCGCTCGACGACACTCATAATTTCGACCTTACAACTGTAGCTGGCGAACATGTTGTGACTCGATCGCGAGACACGCCGCCGTCGCGTATGAGCGATGAGGTGCGCTTTGACTTGTGTGCTGACCTGTCACGAAGAGATGGTGTCGCGGATGGTGACCAGGTACGTTGAAGCAGTGAAACTCTCTAAATTTTGTATAATTTTTATTCTAACTGTTTAATCTCTTATTTATCATAATTCATTGAATTTTGCAGTGTCCTTCAGGAGCCCGTGCATGTATGACGATGACCAACCAGAAAGACAATGAAAACGACCGAGTAATCGCAGCTATCCCGCTTGCCGTATCCTCTTCACTAAACCCTCAAACGTCCATCATTCCATGTACGTAATCCCTTCTAACACTCCTTCTCATACCCTGTCTTCTCATTAAATAATTCTAATAAATTAAATTTAGCGCCAAACAAGGGCCTCAACCTAGTCTTTTCCGGCGGCGAATACCCAAAAACAGACCCAATACCTCAAACCTTCAATATCTCACTCTACTGCGACACAACATCCTCAGACCCAAATTTCGTGTCATACAATGGTGCACAGCTCCGAGTGGAGTGGAAGACACCCGCTGGATGTGCGTTTGACGCGTCGGATCCTTCAAAGGGCGGTAATAAGGACACGGAAGGAGGGAATGATGGAGAGGAGCATGTTGGGAGTGGGGTTGGGTGGTTCTTCTTATTGTATGTTGTTTCAAGTTTGCTGGATATTAAGAACATGGCTGATAAGGAATTTGAAACTTAGACTCCTTATCGCATTCCTTGCATATTTCATCCTCGGTGCATATTACAACTATAGCACATACGGTGCAACAGGCGCAGACCTCATTCCGTTCGTTCTTTTCTCATTTCTCCGTGTATCAGTATTTCTAACTGAATATCCGTGTGTGACCTTGTTTTCCTATAGGCATCGAGACTTTTGGCGAGAAGTACCCTACATCCTCCGAGATATTGGTTCTCATCTCTGTTCTGCATTACGTCCTTCACCGCGGAACGGGTACATCGCTGTTTAACGATACAGCGCAGTATTTTCTAATATACCGTTCTCCTACACTTCTCATTTCTCTGTCTTGCCCTCATGCACTGGTTCTTTTCCTCCTCACCACTGATCACGTACACGTCCTAGTCTAGAAAGTATCTACCTACGTCGACTCATATCCTTCGTTTCTCATCCATCTAATTAACCTCAGATTATTGGGTGCTTCCACTCTCATTTGCTTTCTTTGGCTCCTCATTTTTTCTTTTAAGTTAGCCCGTTTCTTCCTGTTATTACACGCTTGCAATTCGTTCAGTCTGAGCACATATGAGGAGGCATTCACAATCGTCTTTGTCCAGCGTGTTCAGTGACTTGGTGAGAAATATTAACGGGCGTTAACAGAGATCTCATCCATGAACAATAATCGATTATCAAACGCAAAGTTGGTAACATTTTGCAGAGTTTGTCTGCCTGAATTTAGAAAGTAGTTATTCTGCCTTCTATCAAACATGCAATTGCCGACCTTAATCAATATTGATACCCAGGATTCCACAAACACAACTCATTTTAATGGTATGACCAAGTTGTAAAGTAAGAACTAGTCTAAACGCAAAATTCGCATATTTATTTAAGTATAAAATAAATTTCATTTTGTACCCAAAAATGCACAATATTAATTACCAAAGAAAGTAGTGACGATCTATTTCCAAATAGAGGACGGATTTGGACAAAACACATTCAAACAAACATCGACACTCTGTTGCACTTGCAATCTACGTATCGCTGGGTGAGCTTTGGAGACCAAGCTTAATCTTGAAAACCACTGCTTATCTTCTAACAACACATAGTGTAACAACCCGGGTCACCTAGGCACCAGCACATGTTTCTCTGGACTTGTCTAGTGAACACAACAGTAACTGGAGTGCATTTGTTTCCGTTTCATGCACGACCTATGCCGGAGGCCCGATGTGATAGTCTTTCTCCATCTGGAAGACGTTCCTTAAGCTAGACCCTTTACACCGTATATTAACGTGTCTCTGCAGTGGCAGAGCACTTGGCAACTTGGCAAGAAGCGCAATCAAGCTTGGACTTTGCTTAATTTTGTCGCCTTTAGCATGCGTGGCGTCTGTTCGGCAGAAATATCCAGAAAATGTATCAAATCTAACTTTGGAGACAGGTGCTATGTATGGTGATATACAATACCTTTGTCTTTTTCCTCTGATGAACGATCGATCTGTGACTTGTTTTGGGGTGGCGTACATTGCACAAGTTGTTTCCTACCAACCTTCGTCATGACACTTTTCTATATGTATAATCTATGTCTTCTTTCAGCAATCTCCATCAATTTCCCTCATGTCATACAAAGAAGTTCAGCAGTACCCTGAAAACACGGACATCGATGAAACCCCTGAAAAGGCAGATTTCGAGAAAAATACTGGTGAAGCTAGTACTGTAGAGGTCCCTTTACTCGAAGATGATGTCGTCGAAAATCGCGGCGACGGCGTCAGCAGCGCATATGAACGGAAGAGTCATTTGAGTACGGTATTCCTTACCATCTCCTTTGGGTTATGCTTACGATATCCTCTTCTCAGTTAACCAGTGCCTTCAGCATGAGATTGGTTTTGGCAGCTACCAGAAAAAGCTATTCATCGTAGCAGGATTCTCTTGGACAGTAGATAGTAAGGTTCATAATTACATATTGTTGGCTTCTGGCTCATACTACTTTGCGCATAGATCTATGGCTACAAGGCGTAGCAGTAATCCTACCTCAAGTGCAGTCTGACCTGCATCCGCCTAGGGTGGAGTATGTATTACTTGCACTCTATGCGGGACTAATTGTTGGTGCAACCTTCTGGGGCAGTCTTGCTGATGTGGTAGGTCGGAAGGCCTCATGGCAGATCACCTTCTTCGTATGTGTGAGTTATTCTTATTATCTCTTTTACCAATGCTGTGTGTCAATTACAGATTACGCTATCATAGGGTGTGTTTGGCGTTGCCTCAGGAGGGACTCAAAACTTTGTTTCGCTCTGTTCGCTTATGGCATGCGTTGGCTTTGGTGTCGGCGGAAAGTACGTTATCTCCTTGAATTGGTGACCATTACTTACATCTGCGCCTTTCAACGTATCAGCATGCCATTGACTGGTATGTTTGTTCCAAGATTTCGCTTGCGGCGTGTGTGCTGAAATGATCCAGGTACTCTATTCCTAGAGCACCTCCCGCAGTCTCACCAGGTTCAGCCATTGTCTCGCTTTGGTTGATCTGTAGTTGATTTTAAAATTTTACAGAGGCTCTTGACATTCTTATCTGCTGCCTGGTCCGTTGGCCAGCTAATTGCCTCCTTGATTGTTTGGGTATTTATTGCTAATTATCCGGATGACAAGAGCTGGAGATATTCATTGTATGCCCTATTACTTTTCACTTCTCTACTGGTCTTCTAATCATTCTATTGGTATAGATATACAATGTAAGGATAAGCATTTTTGAGGCCTATGGTTGCTTATCGCCTTGGACAGGGGTTGTCTAACATTTGCGATGTTCTTCTGTTCTTTTATCCTTATTGGACTCCAAGAATCTTCTAAATTCTTGATCGCGACCGGTCGGGATGAAGAAGCAATAAAAGTATTGGAATACATTGCCAAGCATAATGGTAAAACTATTTCGTTGACAACAGAGAAGTTAGTGGTCATCTCGGATGACACTCCGAAACGCCTGCAAGATACATCTGTCCGAACATCATTCAAGAGATCCTTCTCTCATTTCTCATTGTCAGTGAAGTGAAGTTACTTATTTCATGTCTTTAACCCATAAAACTATAACAGGTCGCACGTTCGTAAACTGTTCTCCACGAAGAGGCTTGGCATCAATTCAGCACTTATCATCCTAATCTGGGGGTGATTTACCATCTCTTTGCATCTATTTACCGAGCTGACCAATTGGTTCAGAATAATCGGGCTTGCATATCCACTCTTTACCGGATTCCTACCCCTTTACCTTTCAGACCGCCTCTCCTCTAGTTCAGAGGATCAAACATATCGGGACTATAGTATTGCCTCAGTCTGCGGTGTTCCCGGTTCTGTCATTGCGTGCATTTTTGTCGATTGGACACGAAGTACTGGGAAGATCGTAATTGGAGGGAGAAAAATGGTACTTGCTGTCTCTACAATTCTTACGGGTATTTTTCTCTTTCTGTTTACTACGGCTAAGAATGAAGCTTCGAACCTCGGTTATGCATGTGCATCCACTTTGACATCGTGAGTTTGTAGCATGATTCTGATATCCTTCAAGTTTACTTTAATACGCTTTCTGGATCTAGGAATGCTGTGCGTAATGTACTGTTCAAAATCAATTACTCAAACACCTAAACCTAGTAATTTCAGATGTACGGCGTTTTGTACGCTTACACCCCTGAAGTCTTCCCTGCCCCCCATCGTGGAACAGGTAATTCTATTTGCTCTGCATTCAGTCGTATTACAGGTGTTCTGGCACCAATCATCAAAATTATTACTACAAACCATGATGGTAACACTTCCAGCATCGGACCAAATGCGTAAGCACATACTATTTGTACTGGATTCTTCCTTTTCGCACCTGATTGATTCAATCCTCAAGCCCCTTATTCGTATCTGCGTCACTGTTCATTGTATCGGCAATTCTAACTCTCCTGCTACCAATTGAGGTGATTCTTTTCCGTACTTTGGCTTAATGCATAAACTCACGTTAAGCTCGTGTGTGAAGACTGCCGGAAAGGCTGCTCTTTAGTAGACACAAACGGTGCAACTGTGAACTACGCTTCACAATAATTTAAAGTAAGTTGCTACAGAATCCAGCTTTTACCTGCAGCATCGTGCTCTGTTATCTTCTTACCAACAATTCGGACATGAAAGCGAAGTAAATTGAAAATGAAAACATGAGTAACTGCCAAGCATTAACCGAATCATAAGCACTATAATAGAACTAAAGCAAGTATTGTATCGAAGTTATGAATGCGTTGAAAAGGGAATGACAGCTAGCTACCATTGTTAAAATTTCACCTCTCCAGCATTAGAGTAAATAGCAAAATACTTAAATTATCAAAATAAAAATGAAATGAAATGAATTATATAGTACTACTTTAATTCACATAAGAATATTCAATGTGTGGATACATAGAATGTTAAGCAAAGTATGCATTACTGAATACATGACAGCATTCATACAGTTGACTAATATATTAATGTCCTATATTACATTGTTACTCTTATCCATTACTGTATATATTAAGACCTAATTAAAGACTAGCAACAATATATCCACAATTGAATGTAGTCTACATGGTGCTTTTTTATTATAAGATTGTAGTTATTAGGCTTTGCCAAAAATATAAATTAATTGTAAAACACTATTTATATATGTTTATATTAGTTTACATATATATTACAAAGTTGTATCTATACAAGCAAATATAAGTTGTAATTAGTGTACTAGTTATAGTTATAACTTAAAAAATACAAACTGTACTGTATACAGTACAGTTTAAAATTGTGAATATGGAATAATATAAAACACAAGTTTATAAATCTAGCTTTGTCTAAAAGATAAATGTATGTCTTAATGTTATTTTCTAGAGTATTATATATTAATTATAAAATATTTCTGCCTACCCCTTACTTTGTATATAGAACATTGTGAAGGATTTAATAAAATGGTAAATTATTTTTATTTATCTTATTATACAAATATATAAAGAGACTAGTTAAAACTTTATCTAAAAAGTAATAATTTGTATATTGTATTGTCTGAGTCTTTACTATTACTACATTCTTGTCTTTTAGTATTTATTATAATAAGTATTATACATTACTAAATATATATATAAAGAATACAGTCTTACTGCCTTTTTCATAAGTATTGTCACACTTGATGATTCATTAATTTTTGTCACAAAAGTAAACAAAACAACAAAATAGCTATTTCTCACTCAATTCTGTACATAATTCAGTGATTATTTGATGTAAATTCATGTTTTCTAAATATGCTTCAAATAGACACTTTAATTATTAAATTTGAGCAGGATTTGACTGAGTTATAGTGAAAATAC
>NW_006760391.1:3063003-3209423 GCF_000271605.1 Fomitiporia mediterranea MF3/22 | reverse complement strand
TGTAGAGTATAATGTACTGTTAATCTTCATTTTGTTCCTTGTGAATCTAAATATTGTTGGAAATCTTCACTAAGGAATACAGTATTATTATCACTTTGTAAAAGCTTTATTTTAACTCTGTACTGTGTAAATATTTTAGTTGTCCATTGTATGTATTGTATATATGTATTGGATTTTGTTTGTAATTTGAGCATTATACACTAACAAGTAGAATTGTCTATAATTGTTAATAAGTAGTATATATTCTTATATGTGTACAGTTTGATAGGACTAATAATATCAATATGAATAAGATCTCCAAATTGATTTGTAAGAGGAGATTGATGTAGTTTTGGTATTAGTGTATGTTCAATATTTGCTTTTATACATTCAATACATTCTTTTTCTTTGTAGTTCATTATTTTAGTTGATAGTACACTTGGTTGTGTTTTTAATAATTGTTTGATATAATCATAACTTATATGTCTGAAGTGTTTATGTATATCATAAATAGATAGTTTGTTCATTGTTTTTAACAAATGATTAGTGTACAAAATATACAAGTTATTTCTCAATCATATATGTCTGACATATTTGTTACATAGTAATGTTATAGTACAAGTATTGTTTGTAAACATAAAAGAATAGCCTTCCCTACATAGTAGTGTTTGACTTATGAGGGAAAATTTCATTTGTGGATAGTAATAGACATTTTGTAATGTTATGACACTTCTTTCTTGTGTATTCTTTAGGATTTTGATATGTATAGATCCAGCTTGATTAAGAGTCATTATTGATCTATTTGCAATAGTTACAATTGTTCAAATTGTTTGTCCTGGTTGCTTAGAATAAGAGTGTAGGCATTATTGTTCATTTCAATGTTGCCTTCCTTTAATTTAACATTGTTTTTGTTTGGGTTTTCAGTAATAAATGTGTTTGTCATGTTTTCTACAGTTTGGTTTGTTTTATGTGTAATGTTAGCTTGATGTTTGGTGCAGGCAAGCTTTGTAGCTTTAGTAGGAGGTTTGCAGCATTCTTTAGAGAAATGTTCTGTTTTTCTACAATTGAAACATTTTGCTTTTGTTGGATTGAACAGATTCAGCAGATTGAACAGATTTGGCAGATTGAATTTCCTCTACTTATTAGCTTTATACATTGTATTAGTGTGTACATTATTCTTTGTCTGATCATTAGAATCTTGTACTCATTTAGTACAGTAATTGTTGTAGGCATTCTACAATACAAGAATTAGTTACTTCAGTTTGACTTTCTTATGTTCATTAACTGGTTTGCCTTTGTTTTAAGTATTAGTAGATTGTATTATTGTATTTACTACATGTGTATATTGTTTAGGGGTAGCAAGCAATATTACTACTTTGTATGTAGAGTCTCTTAGTGAATCACTGTTTGTAGACAGGGTTGTATATACTTCCTCAAGTCTGTCTAATGTATGTCTGAAGTGTTTAACATGATCTCTACAGATAAACAGTACTGATTCATTAATAACCTTTTTACATACTGTTTGAGGGTTGAAGCATTCTTTGAGTGCCTTTATTAGCTGAGGGATAAATGTATTGAAATGCATATAGTTTGCTAATATAGTATTAGTAATGTTATTAACTATGTACACATGAATAGCCTTAGCCATCTCCCTCTCAGCTTTGTTCTGTGGTTCATCCTTTAGTAAGTGTTTAAAGTATATAACTGTAACACTAGAAACAATACAGTAGTGTCACATCTTGTAGTTTGCTTCAGTCTTAAGTATGGTGATGTTTTGACTAAAGTATTTGAGTACATTGGCTGGTTTACAGTGTGTTAGTGTGAGGGGGAACCATATTACTAAGTTAATGTAGGCAGGGAGTACAAGGCTCATAACCTGTAAAGAGAAGGCACACAAGAACAAGGGGTAAGGTGACAATTGACTACTTAGTGTCTCTCATCCTTATATTGTATGTATTCTAACTAAGACATTATAAAGTCATTGTCTCATAATAAACTCATTATCTTGTAATAAGTAGCTATTAATGAAGAATCAGAAAACATAGTTGACTGGATGTAAGAGTGTTACCTAACATGTATTAGCTAACTGTAAGAATAAGTATACTAGCTTTATAATAAAGATTCTCTCTTTACTAGTACACTCAATTACTAACTAGGATAACCTAATAATCAAGTATTGAGAAGGAGTAAGAATCCCCTGACTCTTAACTCAAAAACCCTTTATATATGTTTATACACATGTATTAGATTGTACTCTGGATTAGGAAATCCTTAATTGCCTTATATAGAGTTACTGTACTTGGAATGTCTCAGACTATCAGACTTTGCTATATAGTATATAAGGCAGACACTTGCTTGATGTCTTAATAAGAGAGAGTACTTAGGGCACTCCTTCTATACTTGTTAAAAGGTTATGAGTCTTAGTGCCTATTGAATACTCTTACATACTTACTCTTACAGAACACCTTTGTCTCCTACTAGACCACCAAGCCCTAGACCTCCCTCTCCCCCCAAACCCATTACAATGTTGTCTATAACACATACCTTTGTTAATACTATAATGAAGGACTCTGACATTATGAAGTTCTTTGAGGGAATGGAAAAGTTAGCTAGTATAAAGGGATATAAGATATAGTACTTGTACATACACAGTACACTTGCTACCATAATGCTCTTAGACCATCTAGAGCACAATCCCCCTTCCTCTAATAATGCTAGCATATGTACAGACAATGTTTTGTATTATTATATAATGAAAACAATAACTGATACAATTTATACAAACTTTACAATACATACAAGTGTTAGAAGTCTCATGAAGGTGCTTTCTGAATGATACAATGTTCAAACAACAATGACACATACTGTAAACATATCTATATTGTTCACAGTAAAAGGGTATGTATTACAGTTTGATAAGATGTTAGATAACATTGAACAAATTTATAAACAGTTGTCTACACATAATAAAGCCTCTAATAACAATACATACATCTCAGTAATTAACCTCACTACTCCTTGTGAGTATAGATGGGTAGTAACAATGCTAGACAGGCAGATTACCTATTATAATCAATTACTAACAGTTACAGCAGCTCAGAAAGATGTTCTGACACTAGCTAAGTTGATACACAAATTACAAAACACATATACTAAGTATCATTCTCAGTACTCTCAAACAAAACAAGATACTGATTGAGACAGCCTGCAAACAAAAGGCAAAAGTGTAGCTAAAGGCAAAACAAAGCCTTATAATAAAGTTAAATGCTACAACTGTAATAAGTACAAGCATATGTTAAAAGACTGCTGAAATCCTCTAACAAGCAAAACAATGGAAGCTTGAAAGAAAAAGTATAAGTAAACAGTTACTACTTCTACTACTGCTACTACACTGTCTCAACCTGTACTTAATGTAACAGTATTCATTAGAGACAATAATGAAACAGTATTCATTAAAGATGTTAATGAAACACTAATGCTAGAGTCTGTAATTGTAGAAGCCTTAGTATCAAGTTCTAGTAGCTTACCTGTTCAATCTGCTTTATCTGCTGAATCTAATGTATTTTCAGCATTTGAAGTACAAGAGGATAGTGTCATGCAAGTAGACAACTTCATGAACTCATTTGACAATACAAAAGAAGTCATTAAGGAGTTCAATTATAATCCAAACATATGTATTAATGTAATATGTTACAATGATACTGAACTAATACATTGTATTAATATATTAGACTCTGGTACAAATGTACACACTACTCTGTACTTGTTCTGTCTTACAAACGTTTGGAACTCAACCCTAATAAACATTACAATTGTGAATAAATTGTTATTCACACTTAGCAAAAGTAGAGTAATGACATTTAACATAAAACTATGAGACAAAGCTGATGAGCATACTAAGGTGAATATGATTTCACTACAAAACATATACTATCATCCCAATCTGAACTTCACACTTGTTAGTGAAGCACTATTATGTAAAGCAGGATATGTTTTAATGAAAACAAACAATGAATGTATTATTTATTCTCCTGCTCATACAAAGATTGGTAAAATACATGTACAAAATAACTTGTATATGATAGTTTCTCATCATAATAAACAATCTATTAACACAATCACTATTGTTGATTTACATTGATGAATGGGTCATGTCAATTTTGATTACTTGTACAAACTCATACAAGAGTATCCTAAGATTATAAGTCAAAGGATAACAGACAATAAAAATGCACAGTGTACAGATTGTATTAAAGCAAACATACAACACAATGAAATACCAAAAATACAAACAATACCTCTTGTACAATCTTATAGAGATCATCTCCACATTAATATTTAGGGACCTGCCCTAGTACAAGCTTACAGCAAGTACAAATATCTTTTTACCATTATAGATGATGCTACACAATGGGTAACTATACTACCTATGTAGCATAAAAGCAATGCTTTCACAGAATATGTAAAGCATACAACAAGACTCTTTACACAGTATAGTATAAGAGTTAAAACTCTCCAAAGTGATAACAATACAGTGTTCCTAAGTAAAGACTTTACTATGTATATTGAAAGTCAAGGAACAATATGTAGATTAATAGTACACAATACACTACAGCAGAACAGAGTTGTGGAATGTATACATAAGACTATCTTTAACAGTATACATATGTGTCTGTTATCAGCAAAGTTACTTATAAAATTCTGGGTATATACAGTACAATATCAAACATTTATTCATAACAGAATACTAAGAGTTACTATTAATTTTGTAATGCTATATTACAAACAGTATAACAAACATTATCAAATAGATAATATATGAGAATTTGGCACATATTGTATTATACAGAACAAACAAATGTATAAACTACAACCTAGAGGCTAATACACACAATAGCTAGGTTATGATAGTGACAGTAAAGGTCACTTAGTGTGTCATAATAATAAAGTTACTGTTGAACACAATGTACAATTCATAGACAAACTAATGTCTAGGATTGAAGGGGAGAATAATCATAACAATGATACATCAAACAATGAAACTCTTCCTAATAACAATAATAAAGATAAAGAACCTGTCATACAATGCTCTACACAAGAGCAAAGACTGGTTAAACAAACTATAGGTTTAAATTACAAAGATGATATAAACCTAGCTATGTATCTAACAGAATTTAACAAATTCCTTAATGAAGTCTATAACAATCCATTAACATATTACAATACTATAACATGTATAGACAAAGAACAGTGGATCAAAGCTATAAAGGATGAAATACAGTCACTTTAACAACAAAACACATGGATATATGCTATCCCTCCTATAAATACAAATATAATTGGAACGAAATTTGTCTATAAAATCAAAAGACTGGCTAACAGCCAAATAGACAAATACAAAGTACAATTTGTAGTGTAAGGATACACTCAAAAGAATGGAATAGACTTCTATTCTGACAACTTATTTGCTCCAGTAACAAAACTATTAATAGTACAATTATTGTTATCTTGGGCAGCATCTAAGAACTACAAAATACATCAGATAGATGTAAAATCCACATATCTTTACAGAGAACTAAATGAGGACAAACTCATTTATGTGAAACTGTTGTCAGGCAGGCTACTTACAGATATTAAACCTGGACAGGTGTTACACTTAAATAAAGTGTTATACAGATTGAAACAAGCAGGTAGACAATGGTACAAGAAGATTACCAAACTACTACTTAAGATTGGATTAGAACAAGCTAATTATGATTACACTGTATTTTACAAGAAACAAAATAATAAAACAATTCTTGTAACATTTATGCACATCAACAATATTACAATTATTAGCAAAACTATTGCTATAATAACAGTATTTAAACATGCATTAAGACAACACATTACATTTACTGATAGTAACAAAATACATTAGTTACTTAGTATTGAAATAAGCTAAGATAGACCTCAACAAATGATTAGCTTACAGTAAAAGCATTATATTGAAAGTATAATCAAGTGTTACCACTTTAAAAACAAGAAGGCACTACAAACACTTATTACTCCTAGAATAGATCTATCTAACAATACAAACAATATGTACAATACAAACAAAAGTAATAATGAAACAATACTATACATAAATATGGTAGGATTGTTAAGATATGTTGCAGATTGCACACAGCCAGACATATCTTATATTACTGGGCAATTAGCACACTACTTACAAAAGCCCCAAACACATCACTACAAAGTAGTGAAACATTACTTTGTGTATTTAAAATATACAACAAATTGCTGGCTTCAACTTGGAAGCATGAATGCCTTAAAACTATAAGGCTATTGTGATGCAGACAGATGAATGATGGAAGGACATAAAGCAATAAATGGCTATGTCTTTCAATTAGCTAAATCAACCATATCCTGGTCAAGCAAACAGCAAAACCTAGTACTACTATCTGTTTACAAAGCAGAGTTGTAAGTGCTAGCATATGCTACTTAAGAAGCCATTTGGCTCAAACGATTTGCTGAAGAAGTACTGTAGACTGAATCAGCACCCATTATGATTTATTGCAATAATCAAGGTGTAATAAAGACTGTAAAGTCTGACAAAATAATGTACAATGCTTGCACTAAACACCTTGATTTACAAAAAGACTTTGTACAATGTTATATTCAAAACAATTACATCAATGTATACTATGTTCAATCACAGAACCAATTAGCAGACATCCTTACAAAAGCTCTCTACATCCTACAGATCAAGCATCTAAACAAACTATTGGGCATACAGTTCTAGTTCTTAATTAATGCTTGAAGGGGAGTATTAGATTGTGCTCTGGATTAGGAAATCCCCAATTGCCTTATGTAGAGTTACTACACTTGGAATGTCTCAGACTATTGGACTTCACTATGTAGTATATAAGGCAGACACTTGCTTGATGTCTCAATAAGAGAGAGTACTTGGGGCACTCCTGCTACGCTTGTTAAAAACATGTAGTAGGATACAGGGTAGTCTAATGAGTAAAAAGAGAACACCCACAAGCACTTACAACACATGTAGCACAAGTGTGCAAGTAGCACAATCATTACA
Organism: Fomitiporia mediterranea MF3/22; assembly: GCF_000271605.1. NCBI lineage: Eukaryota > Fungi > Basidiomycota > Agaricomycetes > Hymenochaetales > Hymenochaetaceae > Fomitiporia > Fomitiporia mediterranea. The sequence continues at coordinate 3,202,366 of NW_006760391.1, read as the reverse complement.
TCATTACCAAAATGAGCAATATTGCATCTTCATTCTCTTATCTCAATACCCATTACACAATCTACCAACTTGTCTGATGTGCCGGAACGCTTGGCAACTCGGCAGGAAGCACAATCAAGCTTGAACTTTGCTTGATCTTGTTACCTTAGCGTTGCTGCACTTTGCAACTTGTTCTGGGTGGCATACATTGCACAAGTCGTTCCCTATATAGTCTATGTTCTCTTTCAGCAATCTCTATCAATTTCCTTCATGTCGGACAAAGAAGTTCAGCAGAACCCTGAAAATGCAGACATCGACGAAACCCCTGAAAAGGTAGGTATCGAGAAAATTACTGGTGAGGCCAGTACTGTAGAGGTCCCTTTACCCAACGATGATGTCGTCGAAAATCGTGGAGACGGCGTCAGCAGCACATATGAACGGAAGAGTCATTTGAGTATGATTATTCTTACTAGCTCCTTTGGGTTATGTTTACGAGCTTCTCTTCAGTAAACCAGTGCCTTCAGCATGAGATTGGTTTTGGTCTCTATCAGAAAAAGCTACTCGTTGTAGCTGGATTCGCTTGGGCAGTAGATAGTAGGGTTCACAGCTGTATATTGTTGGTTTCTGGCTCATACTACTTTGCATATAGATCTATTGCTACAAGGCGTAGCAGTAATCCTACCTCAAGTGCAGTCTGACCTGCATCCGCCTAGGGTGGAGTATGTATTACTTGCTCTCTATTCGGGACTGATTGTCGGTGCAACATTCTGGGGCATTCTTGCTGATGTGGTAGGTCGGAGGATTTCATGGCGGATTACCTTCTTTATATGTGTGAGTTATTCTCATTGTCTCTTTTATCAATGTTGTGTCAATTATAGCCTACGCTATCGTAGGGTGTGTTTGGCGTTGCCTCAGGAGGGACTCACAATTATGTTTCGCTTTGTTCGCTTGTGGCTTGCATTGGCTTCGGTGTCGGCGGAAAGTACGTTATCTTCTCGAATTAGTGGCCATTGTTTACATCTGCGCCATTTAACGTACCAGTGAGCCAGTGACTGGTATGTTTAATCCAAGATTTCGCTTGCGGCGTGTGTGCTGAAATGATCCAGGTACTCTATTCCTAGAGCACCTCCCGCAGTCTCACCAGGTTCAGCCATTGTCTCGCTTTGGTTGATCTATAATTAATCTTAAACTTTTGCAGAGGCTCTTGACATTCTTATCTGCTGCCTGGTCCGTTGGCCAGCTAGTTGCCTCCTTGATCGTGTGGGTATTTATTGCCAATTATCCGGAAGACAAAAGTTGGAGATATTCATTGTATGCCCTATTATCTTGTCATAATTCTACTGGTTTTCTAAATATCCTCCTTGTATAGATATACAATGTAAGTGTAGGCATCTGTGATGAGCACGGTTGCTAATTGCATTGGTTAGGGGTTGTTTGGCATTTGCGATGTTCTTCTGCTCTTTCATTCTTATTCGACTTAAAGAATCTTCTAAGTTCCTGATCGCGACCGGTCGAGACGAAGATGCAATTAAGGTTTTGGAATATATTGCTAAGCACAATGGCAAAAGTATTTCGTTGACAACAGAGAAGTTGGTGGCCAGCTCGGATGACATACCGAAGCACCTGCAAGATACATCGATCCAAAAATCATTCAAGAGATCTTTCTCTCATTTTTCACTGTTGGTGAAGTGAAGTTACTTAATTCATGTCTTTTACCAATGAAACAATTTCAGGTCGCGCGTTCGTAAACTGTTCTCCACGAAGAGGCTAGCTATCAATTCAACACTTATTATCCTAATCTGGGGGTGATTAACTATCTTTCGCATCTGTTTACCAAGCTGATAATTGGTTCAGAATACTGGGACTTGCATATCCGCTCTTTAACGGATTCCTCCCCCTTTATCTTTCAGACCGGCTCTCCTCCAGTTCAAACGATCAAACATATCGGGACTATACTATTGCCTCAGTTTGCGGTATCCCCGGCTCTGTCATTGCATCCATTTTTGTTGACTGGACGCGAAGTACTGGGAAGATCGTAATTGGAGGGCGAAAAATGGTGCTTGCTGTCTCTACAATTCTTACGGGTATTTTTCTCTTTCTGTTTACTACGGCTAAGAATGAAGCTTCGAACCTCGGTTATGCATGTGCATCCACTCTGACATCGTGAGTTGTAGCATGATTCTGATATCCTTCAAGTTTACTTTAATACGCGTTCTGGATCTAGGAATGCTGTGCGTGATGTGATTTTCAAACCAATTGCTCAGAAATCTTACTTAGTAATTTCAGATGTACGGCGTTTTGTATGCTTACACTCCTGAAGTCTTCCCTGGCCCTCAGCGGGGAACAGGGAATTCTATTTGCTCTGCATTCGGCCGTATTATGGGTGTCCTAGCACCAATCATCAAAATTATTACTACAAACCCTGATGGTAGTGCTTCCAGCATCGGACCGAATGCGTAAGCACATACTACTTGTACCGAATTCTTCCTTTTCACATCTGATTGATTTATTACTCAAGCCCCTTATTTGTATCTGCATCACTGTTCATTGTCTCGGCGGTTCTGATCGTCCTGTTACCAATTGAGGTGATCCTTTTCCGTACTTCGGGTTTATGCATAAACTCACGTTAAGCTTCTGGGTGAAGACTGCTGGAAAGGCTGCTCTTTAATAGCTGCAAACAGTGACCCTTTGCAATAATTTAAAGTAAGTTATTACAAGATCCAGCCCTTTCTTACAGTGTTGTGCTCTGTTATCTTCTTGTCAACAATTCAGACATGAAAGCAAAGTAAATTGCAAAATACAAAGACAAGCAACTTCTGGACCTTAGCTGAATTATAAGCATTATAATAGAATCAAAGCAAGCATTGTATCAAAGCTATGAATGTGTTGAAAAGGGAACAAAGGCCAACTACCAACATCAAAAGTCTCCTCTCCTACATCAGGGTAAATAGCAAAGTCCTTAAGTTATCAAAAAATGAATATAGTACATTTTCACTCCACCTAGAAATATTTAAAGTGTGAATGTATAGAACTGTAAGAAACAAAGTGGAACAGTACTGGTGGAGTACTGAACACTGAGCTCAAAGACTGAAAGTCACACAAAGACTGACAGGACAAAGGTATCTTTGTTACAGTTAGTAAACAAGAACTTGTAGTACATAATAAGACACACCTTTGTTACAGTCAGTAAACAAGAACTAGTGTAACAAAGGTGTAGACATAAGCTTTATATACTAGAGAAGAAAGGAAAGTGGCTCAGGCCAAAGGAACATGTGATACAAGTGAAAAAGAGGACTATGTGTGTGGCTCAGGGTTGGGTGTAATACAAGTGAAAAAGAGGAATATATGCATGGCTCATGGCTGCATGAGAGAGTTCCGGAACGGAACCCTCGGAACCCTCGGAACTGTGGTAAGCCGTACAGTAGGCTTACACAAAGTATGCTTTACTAAATACATGACTGTATGTATACAGTCAACTAGTGGATTAATGTCCTGCATTACACTGTTACCCCTGTATTACAGTCTTATTCATTACTGTATGCACCAGGACCTAGTTATTTGAGGCTAATAACATAATATATCTTCAATTGAATTCAGCCTAAATGGTACTTTTTTTATTATGAGATTGTACATATTATCGGGATATGCCGAAAATAGACATTTTATTTTGAAATCCGGTCACGTGCACTCCTCTAAAATTCCTCCTGTGCGAGCTACCACTGTACCAGTCGCTTGAGCTGGTTCCCAGTCCTCTCTGCATTGCCCATGGCTCTGCTGAAACGGAAGCACTCTCTCGAAGAGTCCAACGCTGAAAGTTCTGCAAGCTCATCCCAAATTGTGCACTCCGATGATGAAGTAGATATCACTGCGGCTCTGACTGGGAAGAAAGCAAAGTCTTCAGATAATGTCTTGGAGAGTGACGGTGAAGATGATTATGAGGAGCTGGAAGCTCTTATCAAGGACTCTGTTGCGAAGAGGGATAAAAAGGAAGGGACAAAGATACTTAGACAGACCAAAGGAAAGACGAAAATTTCCAAAGGTGAAGTCGGTGGAGGCAGTTTTCAGAGTATGGGTGCGTGTCCCGTAACAATTTCTTTCAGTACATGCTCATATCTATTCAATGATATGCAGGTCTTCACCCTCCCCTTTTGAGGTCTTTGACTCTACGAGGCTACAAAGTCCCAACTCCAATCCAGCGACTAAGCATCCCAACTCTGCTAGCAAACCCGCCTCGTGATCTGGTCGGAATGGCTCGAACGGGCTCAGGCAAGACTCTTGCATATATGGTTCCATTAACTCAACGCCTTAGTGGCCGACATGCAACAACATTTGGCGCCCGTGCTCTCATACTCATCCCTACTCGCGAGCTCGCTCTGCAGGTGCTGAAAGTCGGAAAAGAATTGGTGCGAGGATGGAATTCTACCGAGGCGGGGCATGCGGGAGATAACACCAATGACGATGGCGGAGATGATGGAGGGAGCACGAAAGGACAGGCTTTGAGGTGGGGCTTGGTTGTTGGAGGCGAGAGTATGGATGAGCAGTTTGAGATGATCACCAGCAATCCGGACGTGTTAGTATTTTCTCTCTTCTTAATTGGTTTGCTGGTCACTGACGATTTTTCCTCAGTATCATTGCAACGCCAGGTCGACTTCTGCATCTCATCGTCGAGATGAATCTGGATTTACGCTCCGTTCAATACGTTGTTTTTGACGAGGCCGATCGGCTATTCGAAATGGGCTTCTCAACTGCCTTGGACGAGATACTTCACCGACTTCCTTCTACAAGACAAACACTGCTTTTCTCCGCTACTCTACCAAAGTCATTGGTGGAGTTTGCCAAGGCGGGGTTACAGGACCCAAAACTCGTCCGCCTCGATGCAGAGAGCAAGATAAGTAGTGATTTACGCATGGCGTTCTTTTCTGTCAAGCAAGCAGAGAAGGACGCATGTCTCCTTGTATTACTTCGCAACATAATACGCGTCCCATTAGGTTCTCCTGCAGAACACGATGGAGCAGAGAAAGGGAAAGCCAATCAAAAGGGAAAAGGCAAGGACTCTAACTCACGCCACGCCGCGCCGCACCAAACCCTTATCTTCGTCGCTACAAAACATCATGTCGAATATGTCAATGCGCTACTCACTACAGCAGGGTACAGAGTCTCGCATATCTACGGACAACTCGACCAAGCTGCGCGTACTCTACAAATGGAACGATTCCGACGCGGAGAGACGAGCGTGCTTGTTGTAACAGACGTCGCTGCGCGTGGAATCGATATTCCTGTTCTGTCGCATGTGGTGAACTTTGACTTCCCCGCTGGAGCGAGGGTTTTTGTACATCGTGTTGGAAGGACGGCACGTGCAGGACGCACAGGATGGGCTTGGTCATTCGTCACTGCGACGGAACTTCCTCACTTGCTAGATCTACAGCTCTTCCTTGGTCGACCGTTACGAAGTACAGTCGATACGTCCATCGTCGAACGCGCATATATTGAGTCTCTGATCCTCGGCGCCTTCCCTCGTACGAAGATCGATGATGAGACGGAGTATATACGTTCTTTAGACTCGGGGAATAGTTCCTTGACGACCCTTCGCGAGGTGATGCGTAGAGGACATGGGATGTACGAGCGTAGTCAGGCGAAAGCGAGCCAAGCAAGCTACAAACGCGCGAAAGAGATGATGCGTAGTGGGACGTGGGGCTTCGCAACGACCGTCGGTGAAACAAACATTCACCCTGTCTTCCGATTAATGCAGGGTACCGGGGACATTCAGGACGGGGAGAAAGAGGAAGAAGCTCGGCGAGCACTCTTGAAGGCGGTTAATTCCTTCTCACCCGCTGAGACGGTGTTTGAGATTGGGAATAGAGGGAAGTCGGCAGGTGCCGCGTTGATGAAGGACCGAAGAAAAGCATTGGTGAAAGCCCGTGAACGAGCCGTGCATACAACTAGCATTGTTGAATATGAAGTGCGGGAAACACAAGAATCAGTGATGCCTGCCGAAGATATCGAAATGGCAGACGAAGATGATATTGAGGTAAGCTGCTTCTTTGCCGTTAGCTAGACGACTACTGATTGATATTATTCATAGGCTGCATTTGCTTCTGGCTCGAAACACGGTAAACACCGTGATGAGGAATTTTACCTCCCATACGTCCAAAAGGACGCAATGACAGAAAAAGGGTACTTATTCCGCATTTCCCCTTTATTCACATAACAAGCAAATGTTAATATACATTACTCTTCACTGCTCAGGTACTCTCTAAAAGACGGTGCATCCTTCGCTGAGCAGGCATCAGGAGCGACATTCGACCTTACAAATGATGAGGCTGGTACACTAGGTACACATGCAGGTCACGTCAGATCCCAGCTCAAGTGGGATCGCAAAAAGAAGCGATTCATCCGCGGCAGCGGTGAAGGTGCGGATAACGTAAAAATCGTGAAGACGGAAGGAGGCACGAGGTTGCCCGTGACGTACAGGAGTGGCAGGTTCGAGGAGTGGAGTAAGAAGACACATGTTAGGGTTCCGAGGGTTGGTGAGAAGGAAAGCGATGGTGCTGGTGCAAAGGTAAGAGGCGGAGGGGGAAAGAGGTTCAAGCATCAGAGTGTGACTCCTGCGAAGCCTCTGCATAAGCTTAATAAGGACTATGAGCGGAAGGCACGGCAAATAACGAAGAAGGCGCAGGAACGCGGTGGTGGTGAAGAGGAGGCGGAGAACTCTCGTCCTTCAATAACGAAGACGAAGAAAGTAGGCGTGGGGAAGAAGGGGAAGAGCCGGTATGGTGGAAAGCCGATTGGACGTGTCAAGTCTGAGTTGAAGTCTGCGGAGCAGATTCGGAAGGCGAGGCAGGTTGCAGAACGCAAGAAGGCGAAGAACTCTCGTCCATCCAGGAAGAAAGGGAAACGATAGCTTTGGTGTTCACTTTCTTTGATGTGGGCAGTTTGGAGATGGAAGCATGTGCATCATCCTGTCATTATCACAAAAATCTGGGTATACATTATATGCTACAGGCTGAACGTTTGGCTATGCATACAATGATCGTAAAGAATACAAAACGATACAAGCGAACATTGAACCTCAGCGTACACCTGACCGAGTCGTACTGGTAGTTGAAGCCCGAGTAGTTGATACAGCCGAACTTGGCCTTGGAATCCGGCCGCCCGAACTCGTCGTTGTTGTCGGTATTGCACTTCCTCGACCGCGTGCAGCAGTTCCACCTGCATTTCTCCAAGATCAAAATATAATCTATCTATTCGACCAAAATTCCTTACCCATTTTTGACACAGCAGCACCTCTCGCTCGAGCAGTTGCCCTCGTCCCACGTACACCTCTCACGCCTCCATACCCTGCCCGAGTCGCGAGTTTCTCCCGTTTCTCTGCTTCTAGTCGTTCCCTCTCCACCTTCTCGCTACGTTCGCGTTGCTCCTTTTCTCGACGTTCCTTTTCTCGTTGTTCAGCATTGGCTCGTTCCTCCGCTGCCCTTCGAGCTTTCTCTGCTGCCTCACGTTCTAATCGTTGGAGAGATGCTTCGTCCTGGAGAATATATAGATTAGAATACCGGAATCATGATTACATCTCAGTTAATTTACTCACGTCCTCAGCACCGTGCCATCGTTCATCAAATATGAGCTTGGTCGCAGATTCTGATTTTGCAAGGATATCCACATATTTGTCAAGAAGAGCATTAGTCTCTTTCAATTGTTCTGCAACAAGCTAGAAATATAGTCAATAAATGCACATTTTACATATAAAGTAGAATCAATAGTTCACACCTCTGTTGTTGACTTCGCTCCACTTAATGCATTGTTGTAAACAGCAAATCCTTCATTCAATTTGCGCAGGACGAACAGATCTTGTCTTAGTCGTTCCTCCCGAGAACGTGCAATAGATTGTGCCCTCGCTTCGCTGTCTTCTTCTGGTCGAGCAGTCACATTCCCGGCTTCATCCTCTGCTACATCCTCCTCCTCTGGCATCTTTTGTGGTGTTTGCCGCGGACGTGCAAGAAGGCTGAATGGCTGCTGTGAATGTGAAGGACCAGCATTGTCGTTGTTGATTGAGAGCTCAGAGATTGAGAGATCTCCTTCCTGCGTGCCGTCGTATGTTTGGTCGGCAAGAGGTGAATTTGATTGAAATTGTTGGTTTAATGGCACTGAGAAGTCGTGTGAGCTGTCCATTTTGTAGAGACAACGGTGCCCAAGTGGTTGTGAAAGGTCAAGTCGAATTTCGACCATGAAACGCGTGGCACGTGCCGTAAACACGTCCAATTCAATTTCTCTTCCTTTTTACACAGAACCTCCAATGGTCCTCCATGCTGCTGCGACAGAAAACCTTTGCATCAATCTCTCGGACATTCATACACCAACCTCAAAGATGTGCTCGAATGTGGCTGCATACGACGAATCTTCTCGATGACCTGAAGTTGCGTGGCATGATTTCACAGACAACAAAGTGAGCAACAAACCCTTTTTCTCTGTCTTGGAACACTCAATAACGTTCACCGACAAGGAAGTGACGCGGAAATCTCTCGGCGTTTGGAGAGAAAGAGTATAATATACCTTGGGATAGACCCGACTGCAAAGTCTCTCCATGTTGGTCATCTTTTACCACTCATGGTACTCTTGCAATTATTTCTCCGTGGACATGAAGTAATACCTCTCGTAAGTAACTCTGTCGATTTCTCATGCTGCTGAGAGTAATGACTGTATAAAACAGATTGGAGGTGCGACAGGTTTAGTCGGGGACCCATCCGGTAAAACAGAAGAAAGGTCTCCATTAGGCAAAGAAAAGGCCGTGGATAATGTCGAAAGCTTAACGCGAGCTGTCGACGGCTTTTTTGCGTCAGCGTCGGAATACGGCTCAAAGAGACTTCATTCGTCGCAATACGACCCTCCAAACTCAACACCAAAGGTTGCAAATAATGTTGAATGGCTCGGATCATTGGGTCTTTTAGAGTTCCTCACAAAAGCAGGGAGACATGCCCGGATACCAACTATGATCAGTCGTGATAGGTGTGTTTTTTCTACATTTTTCATCCCTTTTGTCATTTTATTATTATTAAAATTAATATAATGATTAAGTGTGAAAATACGCATTTCCTCGCCGCAAGGCCTCTCCTTCACAGAATTTACCTACCAGCTCCTCCAAGCCTACGACTTCTACCATCTATACAATACACGCGGCTGTACATTGCAACTTGGTGGATCCGATCAGTGGGGCAACATATTAGCTGGTGTTGACCTCATTGATCGTACCCGCACTAAGGAACAGCCAATAGCACATGGTCTGACGACACCTTTGCTAACCACTGTGTCTGGTGCAAAGTTTGGGAAGAGTGAGGGAAATGCGGTATGGTTGAATAAGGGCCTAACGAGCGTCCTTGATTTCTATCAGGTTCGTGTGGGATGATTGAAAACACTGAGATCGTTTATTAAATTGTTTCAGTTCTTCGTACGCACTGCAGATGCGGACGTAGGAAAATACCTGTACATGTTTACACTCCTCCCAACACACGACATCGCGGATATCCTCAAGAAGCATGAAGTCAGTTTCTGCCTTATTTCATCACGTTCATATGTTCAATTGTTGAATAGGCTGCACCAGAAAAGCGCTTTGTTCAGCGCAGACTCGCAGATGAAGTCGTAGAGCTTATCCATGGCCGTACGTTCTCGCATATGCTATTTTTTCTTCTCTCATGACATCTCCAGGAGAAGCCGTTAACCGCGCAAGAATCGCCACTCAAGCCCTCTTTGAAACCTCGCTCGCCAACCTATCAGCACGCGACATCGTCACAGCCCTAGAAGGTGATCCACGACTCGTTCGATGTACACGGGAGGAAACCATTGCCCAGCCGATATGGAAGCTCGCAGGGAAATACAAGCTCTCGAGTAGTAACAGTCAGTTTCCTATGCATTCTTCGACAGAGTTGATATGTAGCGCTGACATTGTCGTCGTGAACAGGCGAAGCACGGAGACTAGCGACGTCAAAAGGTTTGTACCTGAATAATGTGGCCGTCGATGTACAGAAGACACTGCAGGAAACAGATCTAATTGACGATGGCGTAGCTGTCCTCAGAGCTGGGAAGGACAATCACCTCGTTGTCGCTTTGCATCAGAACTAACATCACGGGTAGCATCACGCATGAGGAGGATGCCTTCGTAACAGTAACGCCACATTGCACGATCAAACCCAGCAGGCGGACCGACAGCCCTGCAAAGTTCGCTTTACTAGTCGGCCACTGCGAAGTAGGACGTTCTCAATTAGTATTAGTTTACTCTTTGCAATAACTCCAGAGAAACTCATGCTGCTAACGATGCGCTCGGACAATACAGAACCTCACACAGTTTGCAACAAGAGCTGCTCTTTTTTTCTCACTCGATCTGCGGTAGTCATGCTTCAGACATCACCAATGTATTATATTCTATGTTGATAATCTAAGAATCAAGGAAGGGAAATGGGGAAGGACAGTGTGTGTTGATTGCTTTGAGAGTCAGGGCATTGTAATGATGACCATGTTATCCTTCTGCAACAAGATGGGGAATAAGATTAATTGAAAATAGGGATGATTAACTCGACGATCCCTGCCTCTGCTTAAGTCTCTCGAGTCGTTGCTTAATAATCTTCTTCATCATGAAGTAGTCATTATACCATTCCGATCCGGTCTTGTTCTTGTCTGTGTAGTCATAATAAAAATCGTAATAGTAGTCATCCAATTTGCTTTGTTCATCAGGAGCAAGACAAGGTCTCAACTCAGTAAGCCACTTCCCACACTCGGCATATGCTGTTTTACTCAGACTTGTCAGTTGTTGTACCTTTGTGGTGGAATCCATACTTCCGTCGTTCATGATTCTTTTGTACTCGTCAACCACACTCTTCCGAGTTTCTGTCGGTACACCGAGTTCCCTAGCATGATGAACTATACTTCTGATATCTTCATCAATAATTAAGATTTTGTCTTGATTCTTTTGTTCCTGACTTAGCCTTTGAGTACGACCCGACTGTCTTGTCGTGTGACTGTCACCAGATTTATGTGAGGGATCGGATGTGCCTCCATTTTCCTCGTTCTCGTCAATGGTATGAAGATGCTTGTTAAAAGACATTGCTAGCAGAGTCTTGAAGCTGCAGATGAGATGAGCTATATTGACTCACTTTATATCCAGCATAGTACAGCATTGCAAGTAGCTATTATGCCAGACACTAATTTGCCTTCTATAGTTACAAAATTACAATCAAAGCCCGTCAGCTAGTGTGATGGCGTTTTGATCATACTTTTGTTTGCATATTATGTAATCTTAGGGATGAAATGCTGTATTCCTATTTGTGTCTAAGGTCAGGCACCATTAGAGGAGCTTATTATGTTTTCATGTTAGGTTATACTTTACCATAATCTGTCCACTTGTGAATTGTCTGGTCAGACAAACTGTCTCTAGAGCTTCCTCAATCGCCTGATTATTATCTGCAAGCCTGTGTGTACATTGTAAGGCAGAAGTACAGAGACAGGCTTACAATATTAGGTAACGGGCCTTTGATTGCCATAATCTTGATCATAGTAGTGCAGTCAAAACAGAGAACATTGAAGAAGGAGAGAAGCTCTACCCCTACTCAACAACCTCTCAAACGTTTACCGAATAAGGCAAGAGACGGAGTGGCCGCGTGTTTCTTAGACTGTATTTACATCTATTTGAACCTATTCAATGTTTGCAAAATTCAATCAAACCTATTCTACTTCAATTGTCATCACATCACGAACGTGTTTCCTGCATGTTTAGCAAGCGGATGTCTGTCTTGTACCCCTATCAGTGCATCGTGCTCGCTGTGCAAAGCTAGTGTGCCATCTTCCATCCTAAGTAAATACTAAACATAACATCTGCTCTCAAATTGACGACAGAGTCCTCAAAGATTAACTCTTGCCCCTGTCACGTATTCATACTGAATGAGCCCAATGAAGAAGTTCTTTGGCCTGATCAAGAATTTGCTACGGGCAGGACGGCGGCCTGAGGACGAGCTGCCACTTTTAGGTAACGACTCTCTACGCGGTATGATGTCTTCTTCTTCCTATAAAAACGCGCATTTTGAACGAATTTGCAGCTGGAACTGGAGAGACAAAAAGCTGGAAGCAGATATTACTACAGTTCAAGATCCGCTTGAAAATGTTTTTTTGTCTTGATTGTTCTCGAGAATATCACGAGTTGGCACGGCAACACTGGGACCGCTTCGAGCGATCAGATGAACGGGAGGAACTTGAAAGATCAATCTATTACGATCGTATCACTCTTGAACTCCGTCCTGTTAGGCATCCCCGTCGTTTTCAGTCATTGAATAACCTCGCGACCTCTCTTGCGGCGCGGTACAAGCGATGGGGCCAAATGGACGATCTAGAAGAAACGATCGAATTGTGGCGAGCCGCCCTCGAGCTTCTTCACAAGGATCATTCGGATCGCTCTAAGTTACTAAGTAGCCTCGCGAGCTCCCTGCACAGTCGATTTGAACAGCGTGGAGTTCCCAAGGACCTGGAGGAGGTGGTCGCCTTGGACCGAGCTATCCTGGGGCTGCGACCTGAAGGCCATCCTGATCGTTCTAAGTCATTGAATAATCTTGCAGCTTCTCTTTCTACGCAATTCGAGCAGTTTGGACGAACAGAAGATCTGGAAGAATCCATCAAATTACACCGAGCTGCTCTCGAGCTTCGACCTAAAGGCCATCCTGACCGTTCTCAGTCGCTGAATAACCTTGCAGACTCCCTTCACAAGCAATTTTGGCAGCATGGGAGAACAGAGGACCTTGACACGGCGGTAGAGTTGCACCAAGCTGCCCTGGAGCTTCAGCCTGAAGATCATAGTCAGCATTCTATGTTCGTGAGCAACCTGGCATGGTCCCTACAAACTCGATACTCGCAGCATGGACGGACTGAGGATCTTGACAGAGCAATCAAGTTGAACCGAACGGCCCTCGAACTTCGTGCCAAAGGCTATCCCGATCGTTCTATCTCTCTTGGAAACCTTGCGTATTCCTTGAACACACGATTTGAGCAGTACGGAAGAGCTGAGGATCTGGAAGAGGCAATCCAGTTGCATAGAGCCGCCCTAGAGCTGCGCCCCGAGGGCCATCCTGATCGGCCTTTGTCTCTGGGAAACCTTTCAGATTCCCTGCGTACTCGGTTTGAGCAGTATGGAGGGATCGAGGACGTCGAAGAGGCAATCGAATTGGACCGTGCTGCCCTCGAGCTTCGTCCCGAAGCGCATCCTCTTCGCTCTGTCTCTCTAGGCAACCTTGCAGATTCCCTGCGAACTCGATTTGAGCAGCTCGGAAAGACAGAGGATCTTGAGGAGGCCATAGAGTTAAATCGAGCCGCCCTCGAGCTTCGTTCCGAAGAGCACCCAGGTCGCTCTATCACTCTCGGTAGCCTTGCATATTCCCTAAGCATTCGATTCGAGCAACACGGCAGGAACGAGGACCTCGAGGAAGCTATCAAGTTGGAACGAGCTATCCTAGAGCTATGCCCCAATGGTCATTCTCGTCGTTCTATTTGCCTTGGAAATCTCGCGGATTCCTTGCGAACGCGATTCGAGCAGTATAGAAGGATGGAGGATCTTCAGGAAGCAATCACGTTGGACCGGATTACCCTGGAACTTCGGCCCGACGACCATCCTCTTCGTTCTATGTCGCTTAATAACCTTGCAATTTCACTGCTGACCCGATTCGAGCAACTTGGAGGCAATGGTGAACTTGAGGAAGCAGTCGAGTTAAACCGAGCTGCCCTAGTGCTTCGTCCCGAAGGTCATCCTTTTCGCTCTAAATCTCTAAGTAATCTTGCGCTCTCCCTGCACACTCGATTCTCTCTGCATGGAAGGACTGAGGAGCTCGATGAGGCCGTTGAGTTGAACCGGGCTGCTCTGGAGCTTCGGCCTGAAGGGCATCCTCTTCGTACTATGTCATTGAGAAACCTTGCAGATTCTTTATATACTCGAATCGAGCAGCGGTGGAGTATGGAAGAGTTTGAAGAATGTATGCAGCTACTAGGACTCGCTGCTATCCATAGATTTTCCGGATTATTAGAGCGTCTATCCGCCGCGCGTCGTTGGGCAGATCTTGCGCGCTTGCATGATCACAATACTGCCTTTACAGCTTACAAGGCAACGATATCACTACTTCAACATGCTCTCACCATAAATCCGACTCTCTATGCACAACATGACTTCCTTTCCCAGAGCAATGAGTATAGAATGCTTACTTTGGAGGCAGCTTCTTTCGCTGTGGAGAAGAATGAATCGGAACAAGCCATAGAGATTCTTGAGCAAGGAAGAGCGCTGCTCTGGTCACAATTACGCGGACTCAGGACTCCTCTGGATCAACTTGCAGAAAAGAACGAAGGACTCGCCCACAGATTCATGAACGTTAGTCACCGACTGGAGAATCTCGCAACAACACATGAAGCATCGATGTCTGGACCAACCATGGATGGAGAAGGTCCACCCAGGCTAGGTGTCGGGTCAGGACGGAAATTATTTGATGAGCTGTTGAAATTAAAACGACAACTTTCCAGTGAGCAAGAGGAGATAATTAGCGAGATTCGACGAATGGAGGGTTTCGAGAGCTTCCTTGAAGCGACACCATTTAAGATACTACAGCGAGCGGCTTCAGAGGGGCCGGTCATTGTAGTCAACCATTGTCAATATCGCTCTGATGCCCTCGTTATCCTCTTCGGTCATGACGAATCGGCCATTTGCATTTCGCTCGATAATGAGTTCTTTGAAGATAGCATCAAGCTGTGCAATGAGCTCATGGAAACGCGCCGACAGCTCAGTGCTGATTCGCCAGAATATGATAAGAAGCTCCGTGAGGCGATGAAGATGCTGTGGGACAGAGTTGTCTCCAAAGTCGTTGCCAAACTCAACGAGCTCGGGATTGTCGAAGGAAGCCGCATTTGGTGGTGTCCAACTTCGATGTTATCTGTGCTTCCGTTTCATGCCGCAGGACCATTTGTGGATGCAGATGCGACTCCAAAGTATTTATTGGACAATTATATCTCATCTTATACCCCGACACTAGGAGCACTCGTCAATGCGCGTTCAGGGAGCCATAAAGACGAAACAGCGGTACTTGTAATTGGAGATACTTCCCTTCGGTCAGCTAGACAAGAGGTTAGAAATATTCGAAATTCTGGGATAATAACCAAATTACTCGTTGGCAAGAAAGCGTCTCGTGAATCAGTAATCAAACAGCTCCAGAAAGCAACATGGGTCCACTTTGTTTGTCATGGACAATTGAACCCGAATCCCTTCGACACTTCGTTCAAATTGTCGGATGACGGCCTTACATTACTCGATATCGTCCAAGCTAATCTTCCGAGCGCGGAGTTCGCATTTCTTTCTGCTTGCCATACTGCAGAACAGCCTCACCATGGAACACACGACGAAGTCCTTCACCTTGCGGCGGCCATGCAATTTTCTGGTTTTCGAAGTGTGATCGGTTCGATGTGGGAACTTTTTGATCAGGACGGACCCGCATTTGCTAAGACCGTTTATGAGTACATGAACGAATGTGAAGAGGGCGAAGCAAAATATAAGAGGGCGGCCGGAGGACTCCGAAGGGCGTCATTGGAGCTAAAATCGCGGACTGGAGTTCCGATTGAACGATGGGTGAATTTGGTGCATATCGGTGCTTGAATGGCCAAGAGGCTGTAAACTCTGCAACTTGGACGTATAGTATTTTAAGTTTCTCTGCACTATCATCGTTAGATAGATTACAGAAGCGCAAAGCATCTTACTTTAACATCATACCAAAGAGCCACCATGGTCGACGAGGTGCACCATGATCAGTTTTATTGTAGGCACAAGCCAAGTTTGACTGGTGTCCTTCCCCCGTTTCTAACCCTAACCTTACTTATGCCTTACAGTATTTACAGATCCCGTCACGCGCCTGTCACGCGCCCCTCGACGCGACTGAACTTTCGACCGACCAAAGCATCAACGCCAACACCCATGCGCAAGTCCTCTGTCCATTCCATTCGCCAATCTCAAGCCAGCTCCTTCTCATCCCAAGCATCAAACGCGCAGTTCAATGCGAAATTAGAGGAAAAGAAACGGGAATATGATGCGCTACGCGCGCTGGAACGATTAAGTCAGGAATATGTGCGTCGATTGGAAGCGATTGACCTTGACTGTAATGTAATGGGAGATGCTGGTAAAGGTGAATTTCGAATGGACCCTCGATTTTATATATATTTATTGGAGCTTGCGTGTTCCGTAGTGCACGGCGATGTGCTATCACAGTGGCCAGAGATGTTCCGAATACTCAGTCTTTCAGGTGCGACTTCTTTATGTTACTGCAGTATGTCGCTTTATTTGACTTACTGCAACTAGTCCCTCAACTACCTACATCGACCAAGTCTGATGATGCTGGATCACAAGACATTGTGCCTCAGACCTGCGAGCGACTCGTGCGCGTACCAGTTGAAGAACTACAGCAACGAGAAAGCACTAAATTATAATTGTCAAGTATGTTGTTCCGATGTGTCCAAAGTACTTGTTATGCTGTATTGTACGTTTTCCGACAATTATTATCGATGACTTTATCAAACAGAACTACGATATCGTGAATAGGGTGTAGTGTTTCTCTCCTCTATCAGCATCACAATATGCTGCGAATGCAAGTCAAACAAACTACTCTGAGAATAAAGCGCAAGAGTAATTAGGAAGGCCCATGTGCTTCCGCTCTTCTCCGCGTTTCACCAGCATTGCTGCCTTCTCTTTCGTTACTGGGATAACCACTGGCATATCAATACGACGATTGCGGCTAGAGATGTAATCTCGAGATGTGATATCCGTACAGAAGGCAGTTTCGCTTAAGGCTGCGAAGTTGAAGAAGTTGCAAACATTGACAGACAAGGTCATGTTGAGTGTTACGCATGAAACTCACCCCGCATACATATTCTAAAGCGTATTTATCGCCTGTTTCCCTATCGCCCATTCTTCCGCAACCCTGGACCTTAAGACGGCCATTGATATGCAATCATCAGGCCACCGTTGGATCGAAATGCTACGCAGTCAACCTCCAAGAGTAAGAAGAGAGAATGTTGGCGCTTCATTGCCTGTTCGGTCGACGTGTTTGTAGCACCAACAGCGGAGTTGACCAGGCTGTCCCGACCTACTAGGATCGCAATCCGATCATTAATATTAGCAGGAACTAAGGCGCCACTGTTTTGCAATGTTTTATTAATAAATAAATAAATATTATAGTCTATTATTTTAAATTGCTACATATACTTTGCGCCATTCATACAGTGTTGGATGACATGAATATTCCCCGTATTTGTTAGCAATGCGCCAGGATGAAATGTTAATGCCCTAACATGTTGCACGACTATTCCACTTTAAATTTCTCAACCGGTTTTGGACTCCCAGAAAGTTTAAGATCACATTTGAACTTAGCGCCATCCTTAATGTGTTTAAGTTCCAGGGCAGCCTTTGCGGTAGGTAGGTAGGTAGGCACGGGGTACTTCTTCACAAGCAAATCTAGTTGCTCAAATAGGCTCTTGACTTTCTCATTGTCACTGACAAATTCGCTTAAGTCCGTCTTCTTCAAGTATTCATGCATTTCGGGTACCGTCGGTTCGTTCTCGCACTGTCTGTCGTACTCGGCCTTGTTTATGGGAATATGTTCTTTCTGTAGCAGGCTGAGAAAATCTTCGGCTGCCTGTCTACTGACCTTTGGTTTAGGGTGCTTAGATGCGTTTTTAGATCGCATGTGGACAGAAAGTTTGGAGCGAGTTTTCGATGATGGATCGAGATACGCTTCGAATATCGTACGGACCTCTGATAATGATATGCTCTGAAGCAATTCTGCGTCTTTCTCATTTTCTTGAAAATCATAGTATCCATCCTGAATAGCGGACCAAAACCTGTCCGTCTCTTCACTCAGGTATTTATCCTTCTCCGTCCATAGATTCCTGAGAGAGCTTTTATGACTCTCAAACGTTTTCAAGTCGTTGGACAAATCCCGGATTACCTTGCGCATATACATCAAGAACGCATCAATCCGCGATTCAAGATATCTCGGGTCGAGCTCAGACTGTATCACCACAAGCAAGCCAATCGACTCCGTGTCTGTCCTGATACGCGAGTTAACGTAATATCCGAGCTGTTCTTTCGTTCGAAGAGTATCGTATACCGGTTCTTCGAGTATCTGCAAGAGTAGATGACACGTAACGCGAATGCGTGGGTCGGAACCATTGCCGATATGACAGTAATAAGATACACCTGAATTGGCCTCCTTAGGATTATACACAGGCAGTTCCCAGACATAATTGCATCCTGTTGGAGTTAATATTAAGACGTCGTGTTCCGTGCACAACATGCATACCTTTGGGAAGAAGTCGTGAGAAGAGCTTCGGAAGCTGGTTTTCTGGGATAGCAGGAGTTCCGATTGTCTCCTTGACTATGGCAGCAAGTTTGAGAGTGTTCTACACGGTTATGAACACAATTTTTGACGTTTGGACAATACACGACTCACCTCTTTCCAAAGATTACCATCAACTAAGACTACGAACTTGAGTCTCGATAGCAGTTTCTTTATATGACTAAAAAGTTCCTCAGCAGTAATACCTACTACTAGTCAATATTACTACGCGGAGTCTGAAAGCAAAAAACAAACCTTCCGACGCTTCTAATTCTTCCTCCGTGGTAAATTCGGGTTCTTCAAGTATGTAGCCCAAATAGGACTTAGATCGTTCACGAGGACTGCTTAGGCGCTCATTCTCCACATCACGCCGTATCTGGACAGCAAGTTCCAGTCTTAGAAAGCATCATTCATAAAGAGGAACGGTACCCGTTTAATAATAATCACCATCCTATCCTTCCGAATCTCAAGGTGTTTAATCTTGTCTATGACTTTCTCGGCAAGAACGTGCAGCTTATCATTGTAACCACTGATTTCCATTGTGAAACCGTGAGTAGTGCCTGTTAAACTATATTCTAGACCAGCAAGTAGTGCATAATATGAATATTCATTGAGCGCATCCTCCACAAGCTCTACAAATAGTTGGGTCAATATCGACCTGCGAGGTGTAGCCTGGAAAGCTGGCCTAGACAGGAGGGTGGAGGATATGGAGTAAGTAAATAGTAGCAAAGTATCCGAAGGCAAGCGAACTTACGTCCGTGCTGCGATCTGCATGAAGGCTCTCGGTACCCAGAATTGATCGTCCTTCTTATGCCACACTTCCATGAGTGGCGTATCCATGACAAGTGCAGGCCGTTTTTTCGCCTCAGCAACGTGTACTCTATGGACATCAACATTCTTCGGAAGGAATGGATTTCGCTTTGGCAAAGAAAATTCAGGAATATCATTGTCTTTGCGACACTAATAAAGGCGGGCTCTAGTCAGCGCAAATACACAAGTAACACGGTAAACATCTACCGCAGAAATGAATCCTGCATCAAACTTTTTCTTAACGTACGTTGCCCCATACCATCGTTCCTTGTGCCATGTCTCTCCCTTCGGGATCTGTTCGTGATCCCGAGCTGCTAGAAGGACATAGCTATTTTCGATATCTAGACCTGCTAATGTATCCGTGACGAGTGTCTCATTCCACTCCCAAAGCAGCTCAGGCCCGCTCAGGAGAAGAGCACGCGGCGTCGGATAGCTCATTGAGGCAGCAATACCCTTGGCATGAGATAATGCAGTTCCTTTCTGCTTCAAGCGGAAATCCAGCTTTTTCATATACTCAAGCTCTTTCCACATCCATTCTGGAAATTCAGAATGGCGCAAAAAGTTGATATACTTGAAGCATGCTATTACGACTTCCCGATGATGCTGCTCTAGCAGCACTTTATTGGCACAAGAACATGGAAAAGTAGCGAAGAGTACGCACTGAAGCCATCCTTAGTCAGCATCATGGTCACCTTTAATGTACTTATGCCTCGACCAGGATGAACAGGTCCTGCACCTAGAGACTCAAGCCATCCTTTGTTTTTCAAATACGCGTGCAACGAACCCGGCCCTTCATGGCCAAGCAGATGAGAGAGAAAGTATGTTGGATCTTCACGCCAAAGGGGTTCCTGCCAGGCGACGGGGAAGACAACAGTAACTTCGTACCTTTCTTTGATTGTCCTAACATGGACAAATTTCTAATATAAAAGTGGATTATGTTAAGTAATAAATATACACAACTCTCAAAACGCACACCAAGCTCGTCCTTTCCATAAGGCTGTTCAGGAGAAGCAAGTGGGAGTGGGTCTAGCCCTTTGTACTTTATTGGTGAGAAGAGTCTCACAACCATATCAGTGAGCTCTTCCAGTGGCTCTGTTCGACATGTCAAGACCAAAATGGACCGTAGTGGCAGAGAACCTTCATACCTTTTCCTACCACTGCCAAGCACATCCTCCCTGCACAGTATTCTTTCTCCCACCACTTTTTCAGTTCCTTCCTAGCCTTCAAAGCAGCTGCTTTCTCTGCCTCCTCCTCCTCTTTGCCACTCTGCGAGTTCGTTCTGCTCGGAGTTCTGGACGATTGATTGTTTCCGTGGCTACTCCCTGTCTCTGAAAGTGACCGTGTTGAGGAATGCACGCTCTGGATGGAGCTTCTGCTGGAAGGACTATCATAGCCATGGACACCTTTCTTAGACTTCTTCGTAGGCGACCTATTAGACGCAGTCGAACTCCTTGCTGAGGTCTCACTGGTGCTCCTACTGGGCTCGTGCACACCCATCACGTGCCTCTTAACTGAGGATGTTTGCTTTTGCGAATGGGAACTGCCACTCGTACCTGAACCCTCACTTCCCGAGGCGAGAAATTTTTGCATTAACGTGTATTTATTTCCGGTGCCGAATTTTCTTAAAGGATGTGCCGGGCGAGCGAGGGAATTTTCAACATATCTTATCCGTCTCACATCAAGTTGGAAATTTTTTGAAAATTCGGAATGAACTGCCTTAATCTCGCGCAGGACCGAGCCTTCGTGAAAGAGCGGACAGTAAAAGAAAGCTGAAAAGTAATCAAGCGCTTTTTCAAGAGGCTTCTTTTCTTCAAGAGCATCCATTTCTTCAAGAGCATCAGAAGCAACTTCAAAGTAATAGGTTGTACGGGAGCCACCCGTTGCAGCATTGCTTTGCCCAGAGTGTAAAGAGAGGTACTGTTAACAATGAATAGTGAGACGTCTGATTATTGAATTCTCAAGTAGAACAAAATTGCTTTACCTTGTCAAACCCATTTTCTTTTGGATGATTATCTGAGCCCTACAAGTTAAGCCATGGAGGTCAACACTGTGCAAGTTGGGGAAGGAGGGCTTCAAGCTCAGATTTCCAGCTTACCAAGAACAGTAAGTGCTCACAAAAATGAGCTTGGCCAGGCATGTCGTCCTAGGATGCAAGTAAATCATATTATTTATGGATGCTATATTTGGGAAAGCAATTTGTGGTACTCTGGGTCCAAAGCCCAGTAGTCACTGATATAGAATATCCCAGAGAATCGATGCAATGTGTCGAAGGATATGCTATCGAATGTGGAGAAATGAATTCAATTTCACTTACCGAATCATTAAAATATCCAACCGCAACGTTCATGCAAGCAGCAGACATTTCGGCGTCTTTGTCGCTAACGACTGTAGCTTCAAGTCGGTTACCAAGGCGAATAACTGCGTATTGACGATCATCCAAAGAACTTGTCTGGATGGGTTTTGTGTACCTTTGATATGCTGGAACCTTTTGTTTTGCAGGAACAGACTCCCAATTCTGGGAATCTTCTTTTAACATTGTCCTTGCAGTAACAGTATCACCTTTCATATTAGCAGGAACTGAGAAAAGATTTTTGCACTAACGAGAAAGGAAGGGAACAACAGGAAGAGAGGTGAACAGATCTTCAAGTATTGAGTAAACTGAAGATGTTGTAGACTCACCACTTGTCAGCACAAAGAAAGAAATTACTGATTAACAACCGTTTGGTTTCAATACTGGGGAGAATGATAGTTGATGAATTCATACACGTACACAACAAGTAACAAAACAGCATACTTATATAGCTTCTTAGCAAAATATACCCGGTTGAGCTTGCAAAATACTAAGACTGTATAGTAGTAATGTTGGTGATTTATTATACTTGCTGTCTGGTCAAGTTTGCTTTTTTTGAAACTGTGTGTACTTTGGAATTACGTTCCATAGTTATGTCAGATCATTTTTTGATGCAGGACACTTACACACAAGGCAGAAACCTATTCTGATGCTGGAAAATTTTGTTTCGGAATGTACTTCCAGCCCATAAGGTGGAAGCTTTTGAATTTTCTAATAAATTCCTAAGTTTACAGAATGGGAATTTGTCTCCTGTGTTATTGTCTTAGCAACCACATCATTCAATCAAAGCACAGAACCAACAGGATATATACTAATGAATGTGTTTTCATCAGATACATGCAAGTTTATAGAACACAGGTTCAGACCATTCCAAACCCCAAAGTCAGGAGCTGGGAGTCCATTACAGATATTATATTAACATATTATTTGCTATATTTAGAACACTTATGCAGATTGTCATGCTAACTGATTTTGTCAGACATTATTACTAGGAACACAATTATATGTTTGAATATTGAGAGAGACAAAGTGTGTAGTGCTGAAAAGCTGATCAATAGCTGGCAGCTACAGTTAGTTGTTGTTGTTTTAATTGCTATCCCAGACAGAGCCTACAGAGTAGTAATGATGAATAAGTATTGTATATTACTTACTTAGGTTTCTAAAGGCATTACTCCTTACTCAGTACAAATTTACAGCTTATTATGACAAACTAATATTGATTTCTTTGTCATTCTTTTAAATCCAATAGGAACTGAAAAAAGAAACAAAGTTGACTAGTATTTTCTAGTAGTTAAGACAGAACAGAGTAGAGTCATGATCTAAGAATGCAGACAGGAGTGTACTTACTAAATTTATGATCAGAGTTCTGGACTACAATATTCATACTTAATGAGGAATATTCATTGAGCTACTAGCTACATGTTTTAAAGAGTCTCTTCCTTCCATATTAATTATATAGTACTTCTGCTGTGTTGTCCTAGACTGTGTATAAGTTCAATACTCATGTAATCCCAGAACATAACAAGAGTACTGAGAACTAAGGACTGAATAAAGGCAAACTTTGAATGAGAAACAAAAAAGATGGTGGATTCCCGACTAATCAAATGTCATTCAATACTGTAAATCCCCTCTGACAGTTTGTGGGTTCCCCATGTGCAATCACATCAAACCAGAGTTCATCAAGGGAAATATGACATCGATTAATTATAGATTCCGTTCTATGCTAGTAATGTGAAGTTTGAACGAACAGGCTCTAACAGAGCGGAATGGGAAACGAGAACAATCTACTCCGTTTTATGAAGATGTTCGACTGTGATCTCCTCTGTGTTGGTGGCATATCCAAGAGCAGTTTTGATTTTTGAGATCTTCTGAGAATCGTCTTTATCTTTTCGTGCTCGTTCCAGTTCTGCTTGCAATCCAGTCAACAGCGATGTTCTTGTTTGATTATAATGAATGACTATGCCTTGTTCAAAGGCACCGATATTATCACTAACGAGTTTGATAAGCTCTTCGAGCTTATGTTTCGCAGTATCCCATCGGCTCTTTGGTTGCAGTCCACATTCTTCCGCTTGCTGAATAAAGAAGATGATTCCGTTGACAGCTTGTACGTGATTAATATATTCGTTCGACTCAGGGACTGAATTCAATGAACTGGCACGGCTCCATGCGTCAAAATGAGCCTTCAAGGACCGTCTAAGTCGTTTTGACATCTAGATGTTGTGGTATGACTATGATCTAGTGGTCAAGGCTATCTGGGCGAAGGATTAGACCTGACTCCGGCATGCAACATTGAATAATGCACGTTACTTTGCAACTTGCCGTGGTCCATGCATGTCAATGTACAAAGTTCGATGTCGGACGATTACATCCTAACATACAAAGGGCCCGCATCGACGATGGACATTGAATTATTCCGCTTACGATATAATCCATTAGACCCATCAGATAAACCGCGCTCGTAGGAACTAAATAGTTGTGAAACCCGATTTGATGGTAGTCAGAGTAGTAAACATCACGAAATGCGGATATCACTAAGATTGCATACTTGATGCCTGGGACTAAGTGCCGTAAATTAGATGATATCACCCTCGAACAGGGCCATCACTTTGATGGGTCTTCAGTGCTGACACAAACTTCCTGGTCAATCTTCTGAAAAGGTCTCTCACCCCCAACCAATCATACTCATGTTCGGCGTCACTGTGGATAGCATGTACGGGTAGAAAGCAAAGAAGACCCGGGATGCATGCCTCATTTGCATCTAGTTTTGATCATTGCGTTATCGTCAAGACAACAAAGGTAGTGTGCTCCATATGAGACAAGAAATAATTAGAGGAGGTATTAAGCACTAATCCACACGAATGGAACTGTAAAGCTTTCGAACTGCCCAATAGCTCGCAAGGAAACCGATCGTGCCTGTAAGAACGTAACAAATAGACATAAGCGCTCTGTTACCAGATAATGTCGAGGAGGTGCCACTAACCCGTGACTAAGAAGTCCAGGAGCACGAGTAAGAACAGATACCCAAGGTACAGAACAACACTAGAGAACGAGTGCAAAGAGAGCCTCGAAAGCCAGTAATACAGTCCATAAACGAGCAACCAGAATGCGCTTCCACCACCACAGAGGAAGGCACGCCAGTGCCAACGGTATTCCTCAGCACAGAGTTGGAAGTATGTGAAGAGGATGGTGACTGTTGCTGTGGTAAGAGCGACGACAGCCGCCGTGAGTGCAAGGAAGCCAAACGCATAGTACGCGCGGGATGCGAAGAGACTAGTGAGGACGAAGTAGAGCTCGACGAAGGCGGCGCCTACGAGTTTGTTTATTGGTCCGCCCATATGTATGAATACAGTTGAGAATTGCACTCACCGAAAGGCAGAATTCCACTAATTATCGCTGCCCACTGAAAAATCAGGCCATGAGTACAAGAAAGCATATTCACACGAGAAACAAACTCACGTAAGGCCGAAGATATTTTGGTGTTGGCGGAATTTGTCTAGGAATAGGATTTACACGTACGGGATGCGATACGGTCTATCATAAGGTTGTTTAGCCGTGAATCTGATCGGAAAATGTCATTCAGACGTACACCATGTCTAGACCCGAAGTACGAGCCAATCGAAGACAAGGGAGCAGAAATACCAAACCAGAGCAAGACAACTAACAACATCGTACCGAAGGGTACCGCTCCAGAAGAACCAGCACCAATGAGGAAGAAATTCAGCAGGAACACGAAAGCGAAGACGATTGTCGGAAGGACTGTAGCAGTTAGGAAAGTATTCTTTTTCCTGTTTGTTCCACCCAAAGATGCATATACACGACTGGAGACATATCCTCCAATGCTAGTGGCAATATGAGACATGGATGAAGTCAGATTGATCAGATTGATGAAGATGACTGACCTGCCGAAGAATGACCAGCATACCATCATGACAGTTGCCAGGGAGCCACGATTCGAGGGCGACAAGAAACCGAGAAGCGCGAATACTAAACTTGCCCACTCAGCATGAAGCCGGATGAAAAGGTATGAATTTGCCTACTTAGTGTGATTCCGACCATAGCACATAGCTGGGCACCGTTGCCCACGATAACCGACAGGATGAGCGGATTCGTTGGAGCTCTGAAAACCTCTCCGTGAACAAGTTTCCACCCGAAGTCCTCCTGTACGTCTTCCTGCATTTTTAGATAGGTGTTAGCGACTCATCAGTAGGTCTCTGGAATACTGCATACGCTTAGATCAATGGCATTATACCGCGAAATCTGGATCAATTCTTTTTGAGTCATCCATTGAAAGTGTCAAATGAAATACTCACATCTCTCGAAACACTTCTATAGACTATCATACCGACCATGATGCAGAGGAATACGACGATTGCAAGAGAATTAATGAGACTGAACCAATGGATTTTTGGGTCGAAAATGTGTAGATAGTTATCCCAGCGAGTAGCCTTGAAAGTAACTTAGCATTTTCGGAATGAAAGGTTATTACTTCGAAACTCTCACCCATGGCGTATCCGATTCCTACAGTTTGTAACAGTTTCCAGTCAACGGATAAAGGGAAATGAGGTACATTGATGACTTACGGTCCAAAACACGCGATAAGTATAACGCACTGGCGTTTCTTGTTCTTCGCTTAAGAACAGGGGAGTGGTCGAATCGGTGGAGTCGCAGGTCTCGGAATCCTGGTTCTCTCCGATGCTGTGCTAAGCTTTAGCACGATCTTTACGGTAGTACACTTCTGAACCCACCTCGCAGGCCAGACCAGTACACCAACTACCCTATAGACGCCCGGCGAAGGTTCGTGGTACCTTGTGAAGAAAGTCAGAAGGGGCCTTTGTCAACTCAACGCCTATCACCTTATATAGATATCGTAATTGTTATTGAGAGCCGGACGGTTGGCAAGTTCTCCATCGTCATTACCGAGGTTAAAGCCCATCTCGAAAAATATTTCCTTCGTCAAGAGGTCCTCCTTCATCTCGGCGGCGGGCAAACCGTCAATGAGCCAGTTTATCGCGTAGTCCTCTTTTATGCGGTCATTGATGAATTTTGCGTCCTCTGGGGGAACACTTGTGGTACATAGGGTACGACATGTACCGTTTTGGCGGAGCATCTCAACCTATATGTGTACATGAGATATTTGACGCAGAGGCATGCAATGTAGATAGCGTACATCGTATTTCGAATTGAAGATACGGTCTCCGAACAAAATAGAGCCCAGTCCTTCTGGCTGGTCCTTGATACCTTCGTCAGGCACGCAGAAGTGGAAGGCTGGATTGTAGTAATCATCTAGGAAATTTCGAATTAGATGATTCGCGTCGCCACAACCAGGACGGAGGAGTTACAGTTTATCATGGATTTCTAAGGCATAAACATGAGATAGAGGAGCTAGGATTTACTTAAGAACACACGTACTAGTTTCCCATTATCATTCCTTCCGATCATAGGTGTCAGGGCGTTCACGTACAACTCGACGCGTTCGCCAGGTTGGTAGTCGCGAGGCGCAGCACCGGGAAGGTAGAACGCGTTAACGAATGTCGTCGCTAGCCCAGCATACAGAAGTGAAGGTAAAAGGAAACGCATTTTGTCGACAACTTGTGGTCAACGCGCCTTCAGCGCTGTAATAATCGCTACAGTGAAGTCCAATTCGACTAGGACGTGTCCAAGGTGCCGTGTATCACGTGATATACACGGATCTCCGTATATGGCGGAACTTCAATTCATTATTTTTTTAGTTTTGACGCAGTCCCGGATTGCATAATTTCGTGTGTTAGGGTCTTTTATTATCCGTCAACAGACTCAACACTCCTTTCTCAGAAACTCAAAGTAGCAAATAGGGTGATAAATGGGCCTGCGGAATCCTAGCTCTTCGGCCGACTAACGTAGACTCATATTCAACTCATAGTCATACTTCCTGCTGCTGGGAATCAACGATTTCGATTCGAGCTCAGCACCACCGTATCCCACTTAAAGCTCCGGCAATCGCGACTATTGTTGCTTCCTTCGTATAATCTCGTCAAGGGTACCTCTACTCTACTGGTTTGAGACGACGTCATGATTCCGCGGCGGAGTTTCATTTCGATCTGTGTGAGTTTGCGCAGATATAATTGCGGAACATGCATATGGATCCAACTGCTCTGGGAAATTTCATGCAGTAAATGAATTGGAATCAGCTTCTTAATCTTGTTTCAGATAAGCGTGCGCGCTTCCAAGGGTGTAGGAGCAAGGGGTCTTATTAACGTCACGAGAACTAATACCTCGCCCTGCCTGCCTGCTTGCCTGCATTCCTATCCAGTGGCTTTCGGTATCCTGCGACCTGTATTAACATGGCACAGTCAGACAATGCTCCAATCCAACACTATCACCATGGCCGCTTCCGTGTTGCAGGTGGAGTACTTCCAGATGCCATAACTGCCTATCAGACCTTCGGCGACAAGAAAAACCCCTGTATCGTGTTTCCGACATGCTATGGAGGAAAACTTGACGGTAAGAAACCGATATACTTGTATTTTTTACTATGAATGAGTTAGACGGCAAGGTACGGGTTTGTTAGACCAGATATACATGATTGGCGAGGACAAAGTATGGCCCATGTTTTATTGTACGAGGTATGTTGGATTCTCAAAGGCACGGCTAGGCATTGCAACCAAGCAAGTACTTCATTGTCACGTTCGCGCTATTCTCCAACGGAGAAGTAAGTAGTCTATATCGATTCTCAATAGTAAGTGTTGATGAGGTTTCATAGTCGTCCTCCCCTTCGAATACTGTGTGTCCATACTTCTCTTGGTGCATTGAAAAAGAAGCGATGCTCTAATAGCTTTTTAGCCCCCACCTCATAACGGGCCATACTTCCCCGCTGTATCCTATGAAGACAACATGTGCGCCGACCGTAGTGCATCTAGTCTCGAATCCCTTTTTGATAACTTAAGCAATGATGTATTCCAGTCGTGCACAGCATGCTGTTCTGACTAAGGTCCTTGGGATTCAGAAAGTCTTTGCTGTAATAGGTTTCTCTATGGGAGGCCAGCAGGTAAGTGCCTTTTGCAGCGCGTATTTGCTTCATCTGCTCAATCTCTATTATATTTACCTTTGTGTAGGCGTATTACTGGCCAGTAGTCTTTCCTGATTATGTAGAGAGGTATGTGGTACTATGAAATTCCCCGATGTTCTTTTACTGATTCGATCTTAAAGATTCATTTCGATATGCGGTTCGGCAAGAACAAGCCCTCACAACAAATGGTGTGTTCTATGCCTTCGGTTCTGAGTCGGTTCTGAGTCAATTCTGATTATATGTTGGCGCGGAGAAGCTTCTTGGAAGGTCCCAAGGCGGCATTGACAGCGTCAAAGGACTTCGAGAATGGACACTATAAAACCGTACCGCAGATTGGAGTCCGTGCCTTTGGGCGTGCATACAGTGCCTGGGCTTATGGGCAAACTGTGAGTTCAAGTTACACACAGGCCACGAAGAAAAATAAATTCTCTATCCCTTGCCAGTGGTTCAGGAACCATGGTTATTTGCATGGTGGAAAGTTAGTCGATTCCTTCTTCATTGGATAATGCAGTTAATTGCACATAATTTCAGATATGCGGATCTTGAATCTTTCCTCCGCGAAGACTGGGAGGCTGGCTTCCTCAATGGTTGGGATGCAAACGACCTACTAACTCTTCTTCACACCTGGCAAACTGGAGACGTGTCCCTTGTTCGCGATGGAGGCAACTACGAAGCTTGTCTAAGCAAGATAAAAGCGCGAGGACTCATCATGCCGTCCAAGACAGATTTGTACTTCCCAGTACGTTCATTCTGATTGACTGCTTGTCTGATTAAGATATCGCCTTTGATACGTTCCTCTACCCTGAAAAGCCGGAAGATAGCGAAATCGAGGTCTCGCATTTGAAGGACGCCAAGCTTCTTGTAATTGATTCGGTCTGGGGACACATGGGTCTGTATCTCGTTTGGCTTCTTAGCTTTATCCTGACTCACATGAACGTATTCTAGCTGGCGGGGGTTCGAATGCTGAGGACGATGCATTTATAACAAAGGAAGTGAGAGCCTTCCTCGAGTCCTAAAGGATAAATTGAAACTATGCATACTTCGATATTTTGTATTATTACTAGCTATGAAGATAGCCCGGTGTTCATGCCTTAATCGGAACTCGTCCTGCGAAAGTTTATACTTAGTTTATCGTCTCTGCATGAGAAGCTCTCACTCATTTATCCCATGACTATCGTATTTCACACGTATAGCATATGCGCTGCTAACACCGGTACCTGCCACTTCCTTCTATTCCTCGACGTGAAAGTGAAGCGAACGCTCTAGGGCCATGTCAAACAATACACCGGCAGCGGAAACGCTATACTATGATCACGGGCGTTTCAAGGTTACAGGTGGTGTGTTACCCAATGCAATAACTGCGTATAGGCCGTATGGAAATCCGAACAACCCGTGTATTGTGTTTCCTACATGCTACGGTGCAAAAATGGGCCTTGGCAGTGAGAGATCTCCTTTTTGTTTGTAACCAAAATTATGTAGCTTAAGTTAATCCCTGTGTATCATTTATTTAATTGTCTTTAAGGTCAAGATTATCTCGTAGGCGAAGGAAAGGCAAGTAAAAAAAATTAAGCGGGCCTGGTAGTAGAAAGTACTGAGATTCTTCAGGCTCTGGACACGAACAAGTATTTCGTTGTCTCTTTCGCACTTTTCTCGAATGGAGAAGTATGTTCCGAATTTCCATTAACGCGGTTTAGAAAACAGTGCTAACGATTGCATGCAGTCGTCTTCCCCGTCTAACACAGTAAGCATGACCGATAGTATGAGAAGTGCATTGGGATTGATACCTAATAGCCCAAGCCCCATAATGGTCCTTATTTCCCCGCCGTGTCGTATCCTGACAATATGTAATTTCACCGCAGTGTACAAGGGTTCTTTATGCTTGCTAACACTCGGCTAAATAATCAGACGGGCACAGCATGCGGTCTTGACGAAGAAGTTGGGAATACAGAAATTGTACTGTGTCGTTGGATTTTCTATGGGCGGACAACAAGTGAGTGGATATATCTAGGTTAATGTAGAAAGAGGTCTGATATGCTTTATTTCGATGTTAAAATTCGTCGGAAGGCGTATCATTGGGCTACGATGTATCCGGACTTCGTAGAGCGTATCGTTGTAATTTGCTCGTCCGCGCGTACTAGCCCACATAATAAATGGTGAGTCACTTTTTGCACCTCCGCCCAGTCGGACTTCGATCTGATTTAACTTGGATTACCAGCTTCTTAGAGGGTCCGAAGGCCGCACTCGTAGCATCGAAGGACTTCGATAATGGGCATTATAAGACTCCGCCAGAACATGGGATCCGCGCTTTTGCAAGGGTGTATAGTGCATGGGCGTATGGACAGGCGGTGCGTTCGGAAGCGAATATTTCGGATGAATCTGACTGGGCTTAACAGTGGTTCCGCGAACACAATTACACCGGAAATGGCCTGTGAGTATTCAGAGTTCTGGTTCATACAGATCATTGGAACAACCACATTAGGTACCCGGATTTAGAGTCCTGGCTGAAGGAAGCTTGGGAGGGCCGTTATGTTGAGAACTGGGATGCGAATGATATGCTCACACTTCTCCGCACTTGGCAGGGTGGAGATATCTCTCAAGTACAGCATGTCGGAGACCTGGAGGCAGCACTGGGATCTATTAAGGCCAAGGCTTTAATTATGCCGTGCAAGACTGATTTGTACTTTACTGTAAGTGATGCCGATCAATCCTTCGTGTACCGAAATTGAACTCCATGAAACACACAGCCAGAAGACAGTCAAAACGAGGTAGCTCATCTCAAGAACGCACGTTTAGTCATCATCCCTAGCGTCTGGGGTCACGTCGGTAAGCATATGTGAGTCTTAATGCTGGCCAAGATTTCTGAGCGGGTGTCATGTAGCTGGAGGAAGCGCAAATCCCGCAGATGTTGCGTTTGTAACAGAAAGGATAAAGAAGCACCTTGACTCTTGACCCTGGGAGTGAACAATGAAGAATATACAAATCCAATAAATTTTAAAGAAATAAAGCGTCTGGATTGAGACAAACATGTACGAAGCATGCAGCCCGGTTCTGGCTTTATGTAGATGACCTTGAATGATTTATGCATTTGCGGGAAAGCCAAGAAACGTAGCAATGACTCGCGACAGTCCTTCCACGCAGTCTAGGTGAACTCTGCTCAGCTCTATTGAACTATTGTTCAGTAATGAAGGGGTATAGGAGTTTCCGGAATCCAAGAGCAAGCCGGCGAGATTGTTGAATTGAAAATCTAAAAAAGGTAGTAATAGTTAAAATGCGTCCGATAATCGTGAGAAATTAACACTTGAAATGCAAAACTGTATAGCATAAGAATGGCCCGCTTGTCCTTGCCGGCCTTCCGTCGCCGCCGTCGTCGTTATCAGCAACAATGGGCTGTAAGTCGCTGTCTGCACTGAGCGTGTTGTGGCGAACGATGCTGACGATCTATGCTTGCTAGCCAACAAACCTCGTGGACTTCAAGCCGCACGTAAGCTGCGCACCGACCGTCGTTTAAATCGATGGGTTCGTTCTGCACATTGTCTTCCATCAATATAACCTACTGAGCAACCTTGATAATGTACAGGCGGACAAAAGCTACAAAAAGCGTGCACTTGGTAACATCTACAAGACTTCGCCAACTGGTGGGTCGTCGCATGCGAAGGGCATCGTCCTCGAAAAGGTTGGGGTTGAGGCAAAACAGCCTAATTCTGCTATCCGCAAATGTGTGCGTGTGCAGCTCATCAAGAACGGCAAGAAGGTCACCGCTTTCGTGCCCGTACGTATTCTTTGCGTTGCTTAGATATGCAGGCTATATGATTGGGCTGAAAATTTCTTGGCTTTTTGGTCTGCAGAACGATGGTTGCTTAAACTTTGTCGACGAGAACGACGAAGTCCTCATCTCTGGTTTCGGTCGTCGCGGGAAGGCTAAGGGTGATATTCCCGGTGTACGTTTCAAGGTCGTCAAGGTTTCTGGTGTAGGTCTCCTTGCTTTGTGGAAGGAAAAGAAGGTATGACATTTTCAGCACTTTCCTGCTGTTATGACGCTAATTCCGTTACCTTCGTGTTCAGGAGAAGCCGCGTTCGTAAAGTGGATGCCTTCTCTTTCAATTGTTTTCTTAGTTTCTACGCATGCACCTACAATATGAATACGATCATGTACTGTTGTGTATGCTCACGCATCAAAATGCCCTCATTACCTTGCAACTTGCACGAGATAAGCATCATTCGAAGTCCTTATCAATTCGGTCATCAAGACGGGAACTCCTGCGCGCTCCGCGTTGAAATACATCTCCAGGGATATTTGATATTGATTATTTATTAGCAAGTTCCTAGACGAATGACATCTTGGCGCAGCCCGTAAAATAAGAATGCATGGACGGGACAAGAAAGCCCCGAAAGCCCCGAAATTGTTCTTCCGTGGAGATAACTAGTGCCTGGATATATACTATGGTAGCTTTTCTTGACAGGGCGTGCATCTAGAGCTCGTCCATCTTCCCGAATCTCGTCTCCCCCAAATCTGCTAAAGTATCGCAAATTGATCAAACAGTTATGCCTCGGCCCTCCAAATAACGCTTGAAGTCTCCCATGAGCTCAATCTGCTCATCAAGCGTAAGCCCGGAGACGATAAGCTGTAGTACATGCCCGACAGTGACGTGATGCACTTTGACAACGCTACTATAATAGACGTATGTGAAAATGCCCATGAGGAACCTGGTAACACGAATGATATCATAAGGAACAAGCATTCAATGAAACTCAAATAGGTAAAAAAACACGTACTGGCAATCCATCCTATCGGTCATTCCGCCATGCCCGGGGATGCTATGCCCGAAATCCTTGATATTAAAAGCACGCTTGAAACCACTAGCAAAGAATCCTCCGAATGGCGCAACGAGAGACGCGAAGCAGCTCATTATGAGGAGGTGGAACTGGTATGGAGTATAAGGTATTGTCTCAACGCCACCAAGGCCTGGCAACGCAGATAGGACGACCCGCAGTGGAGCAGGGATCACCCATGAATGCCATAGAAACACTGGGTTTGGCGTGCATGAAATGTCCGAAAATGCGTTGACGCCAAGGTTCTGGGCAGGACAAGTCATGTAGTTAAAACGCATGAAGAATACACCCCAAAGATGGCCGAAGACGATCGTTGAGAAGAACGCCCCAACAAAACCTTCGACGGTTTTCTTTGGCGAGAGTTGGATGAGTGGTGTTCTACCCATTGTGATACCTTTTGTGGAGCATCAGTAATAGAGTCAAGGGAATAAGAGACCAACGCACCCCAGATATAGGCGAAGATGTCATTGCAAATGACCAGAGAGGCGGGCACCCAGAACCAGATCAGTCCCTCCAGGATATTATTCATGATAAAGTGACTAAGAAGATAGAAATGAATACTTTTAAACGGCCCGTTGATATGAGAAATACCTTGATACTACGATCACGAGTAACGACATATGAACCCAACAAAAGAGCCCGAACTGGGACTTGAGATGTCCTCGCTGTAACGAGGCAACAAATCCAACGAAGCCTATCATATACAGTATGAAACTCGTGAATCGATGGTTTGCCGCAAAAAGCGAAAAGTGCCAATCTGCAAAGACGACGTGCTACGTAATTCGTATATAAGTATGAATATATTGTCGTACGTTGGAGGAAGGAGACAAACCTTGAAGTAATAGATAATGCTTTCCCCGTACAGGAAAAAGTTCGTTACGACAAAGAAATACCAGTTCAAAGTCTTGCTCCATGGATCCTTTCCTTTTGACCTATCACTACCAGATTTGGTAGTAACAGAAGTAAACAGCGCAGTCACTTCTCGATAAACGAGCGTTTGGCAGAGCATCACGAGCATGATCATATATGCATGTCCAGCTAAGAGACACACTGTTTTCAATTAGTATTAGAACTTGTATGCGAACATTGGGTTAAATTTCATAATTACTCACATAGGAAGCCTCCAATCATGATAAATGTCCATCGAGTTCGAACGATGAAGCTCTGTCGTTTCTTAGTCTTTTCAGCAGCTTCTTTATCATGAGACTCTGGGACAGGAGAAGTTGCTTTTGGGCGGGCATCTATGCTTTCATTTGTTCTGTTTAAGGGATTCACGGCTAGGCTCTGCGATGCTTTACGCATTGCGAGGTCCACTGGTGACGTAGGAAAGGCCGGTGGTTTGCTCGATGATGCCGACGTTGGAACTGTGGGAGATTCCATAGTGGGACCCTCGCTATGCGGCGCATGACCATTTATTATTGCCTCCGATTCTGGAATACCTACGCTCGATGAAGTAGATGCGGTCTGAGTGGTAGGCTCTGCGTCGACAAGAACCGCGGACGTCTCACTTTCCGTTTCAGGGAGAATTTCAACTGGATTTGATTGCGAGCCAGGACTTCCGGGTGGGAAGCAAGAATCTGTATTAGCAGCGCTGCTCGTAGTAGAAGCGGACGCAGATGCGTTTCGCCTCGTCTTCTTGTCTTGTTTGGACTGCTGGCGCGTCTGCCGAGCAGCCCTTTTTTGAGCCGACTTTGAAAGCTTCGGAGGCTCGTTCATGGGGACACTGGGTGTACTATTAAATAGACTTGTTACCGACACATTCAATGACAGCATTCAATTATTTCGCCTACATGTCTGACGTGCTCGGAACCTGAACTTCCTGCTCCTCGACCATTTCCTCCTCTTCGGATTCGGACACAGCGAGTGCGTCAAACGCCGTGCGCGAGGCAAATGACGACGACATTTTTGTGGGCGCTCGTTTACTCATCGTGACTTATAATTGCGATATGGTCGTCGTGAATTAAGGAAGCTGACGCCGAGCTGGACGTCTGTGAGGACGTGTGCGGTCTGCGGCAAGCGCGTTTTCGGCGTGATGATGCGTGAACTCTTATTTCCATTTATAGAAACTGGACTGTAGCGCGTGATTTTCTGTGTCACATGTGGTGAATTGTGTCACGCCCTCTCCCAACAACCATGTCAGAATATTGGGTCTCTCATAAGAAATATTTCTGCAAGTACTGTGAAACGTACATCACAGACGATGCTCCATCGAAACGCCAACATGAGTCTGGCCTGCGACACAAGGGAAACAGGGAACGATTTGTTAGAAATCTGTACAAGCAGGGCGAACGACGGAACAAGGACCTCGAAGAAGAGAGGCGAGAGATGGCACGCATAGAGGCGGTGAGTCATTAATGTAGGTCAGATACTGGTGAAGCATTCTGATACCCGTCTCAGGCAGCCAATGCATCGTTTGCACGAGATGTATCTACGGGAAACGCGTCTTCTTCAGCATCCTCGAAAGTCTCCCAAGCGCAGAGTACTGCGGCAGCTTCCAAAAAGCCCGAAAGGCCAACTTCTGTTTGGTCAAATTATTCGACTGCAGAGTCACTCGGAATTACGGATCCCGATGAGGAACGGATGAAAGTTGAATTAGAGCGTCGAAGAACACAGGGTGTTGTCGGCGAGTGGACGGCAGTTGCACCGCCTCCACCTCCACTTCCTATAAACGTTCAGCCTCCAAAAGAGGAAGACTCGAAAGACGGAGTTTGTAGTGGCTCACTACCGCAGAAACGTGAAGCAGAAGCACCGCTTGAAGTTGAGGAAGATGGGCGGCACTTCAAACTGCGCAAACGGAAGATTGGTGCAGGCCTAGGAGAGATATGGGACCCAGGAGAATTACCTATAAAGCTTAAGTCAAAACCAAGGGAAGAAAGAACTGCGGTCCCGACGCTAAGCCAAGATACTCCAAAACACGACCCTGCTGAGATTGATAGCTTCGGGACGTCGCTGAGCCCAGCTGGGGCGAAGCCTCAGTGGCAGCCGATGGGGTGGAAACGCGCTACTGTGCCCGCGGACGCCACTACTGCGGGTACAGATGTAGAAGCCGGCACGCAGAATAAGTCTGACGACGCGGATCTTTCAATTAAGGAGGAGGATGGCCCTGCTCCTCTTCACTCAGAAACGATTAGCTCTCAACATCTGGGGAACGACGCTCATCAGGAAATTAATTCATCACACGACGAAACGGCGTCAGCCAAGTCAAACGTTAAAGAGGAAGAAATTGCGTCTCCGGCTGTCCCTGAACCGGCCGGTGGTTTATTCAGGAAGCGGAAGGTACCTACAGCTGCTCGTGGAAGGCGTGAGTAACCATATGGAGCGAAGACTATTCTTGTACGTCTTTTCCGCGATGCATGTACGTAGAGACTCTTAGGAGTAACGTTAGAATTCGAATGCTGCGCGTGCCCACTACCCCAGGAGTTCCTCGGTGCCGCTGTCAGTAATTCTTTGCCGTCTATCAATCATCAAATTTTCCGAACAATACTTCTATTTTTAAACCCGTCTTCTATCTGTGAGTCCGTCTAGCTTTGTATTTCAATCAAAGAGGGGCATATCTCTGAACGGTTACGGAAGGCTAGCATATAACGAGCCGGGCCGCTTCTCGACGAGACGTGCACGATACATTCTAACATGACATCCCTCATCGAGAATCATTCCATATTCCTGTCCCTTGCGGAAGTAAAGCGTATTGTACATCGACAAAGCTGTGAACTCTGGTACGCGTTCGTGAATTCGTTCGTTTTGACAATGTTCTGTTTTCGCGAAGTACCGAGACCTGAAGATGACAAATAATCATACCTGCATATTCGGCAAACAAGTTGCCCCTCCATTTCAGACAAATTTATGCACGAGGATCGTTGTATCGTCCATCCAACGCTCATCCATCTCGACAGTCAAATTGGCCGATGCTCGAGAAAGATCATCACCTCCAATAGCGTCGCGCAGCAGGTGCACCGCAATGTTTCTGCGACTTCCATTTCTATCCAGCGAGGTGTGGCCGGCCGATGAAGCGGCTGACGAACGCGTGGCATTGGGTGGCGACGGGGGTTGGTTAATGCCCTCTCCGATCATGGCGGCCCACTGTCTTAGATAATGTTCCTCTTCTAGGTCTTGATCCTCGTACAAATCCACGAGACCGTCGGAGCAGAGCAGGAGCGCCACATCCTCGTCCCCCTGGCCTGCATGAGGCCCGCTACCGCTAGTTGCCGCATTTGAATACAATGAACCGTGACGAGAATGACTGGAATGTCTACTGTTTCTGCGTAGACGGTAATGGGATACCTGGGGGACGTTCGAGAGGTACGGCGGCGTCTTTAATCGATTGATATGCTCTTCTGAGAGGCCATGGGACCAGAATTCGTTCGTTCGCATGAGTACTCGGCGCGAGTAGATGGCGGGTAGCTTCATCCATGTATCCCCTAGGGCTTCGTCGACAAATTAGCGTGGAAAGTGAGTATTTCGCCTTTAATAGACCCCTCCAACACCTACCTCGTGTGGGAGCCAGGAAGCCTAGCACGCGGTCTTCGACTATGCATTCCCTTTCGCCAGGATGTTCATTCATAATGCGCCGAAGCTCCTGCGCATTCCCGCCATTATGCACGTCGGTAACCTTTCGGGCGTAGAAGCCTCCTCCAGGCTTTTTTGAGACAAGAACTAGATTATATTGGTGAGAAGTGTTAATTGCATTTGCCTCCGTAGCGCTAGCAATACGCTAAAATGTTGTGGCGAAAAGAGCCTTACCAGCTCGACAGTCTCCTAGATTAGCAATCCAAAGATGACTTCCGGAGGGATCGACCAGAGTTATGAGAGCTGTCGAACCCTGCATACAACGAAGAACGCTTTGGGAATATGTGCCATTTCTAGGCTTCATTGCCGAGATTATTTGCTGGTCACTCAGTCGGGCTAATTCTTCCCGCCTGCTAGGGAATAAGCGTTGGAAGTCTCGCGTGATAGCATGATCGACATCCATAACAGCCTCGCTGAGAAGATTCGGAATCGTTGCCGGAGACGCTTTCCCGCTCGACAGTGCCGTGTGCAGAGTACTTCTCACCCGAGCAGGCAAACGTTCCACCACATACTCGACGGTGCCATGTGAACCGTGACCTTCAACATGATATATTCTCAGGAATGGTCCGACATAAGGGAAACTTGTCCTCACCATCAAAGACTCCAGAGAATGTCCATCGCCCACCAGGCAAATCCCAGTGTTGCACAACGAAGCGATCTTGCGAGCGTGCCTCGTACGATGTGCAAGGTTGAAAAGTGACGTAGTCAATATTTCCGCATGTACCGTGATGAGACACGCGGTGCAGTTCCTGCGTAATTTGCTCCTCCGAAAGTATTCGGTACGTCCAACGGTCTCCGCCGCCCCATCCCATGTCTGTGGAAGCAAAGTCCGAGACCTCTTGCAAAGCTCGGAGGTCGGCCGTTGGACTTGCTGGAGACAGCCGTACGACATTCATTGTGTAGGCGTACTGCAAAGCGAAAGTACAAGTTGTTGAGAGGCAAGAACGGACGATAAAAGTCAGGGAAAGGGGCGCCGCTGACTATTATGTCGGGACGCAGTCTTCGAAAGCGCATTACCCGAGAGACAAAAACAGCGACTGGAAGCTCGTCTACTTCTCCTCAAGAAGGTCGTTAATAGAGTTTCTACGGCTAGAACTATGAACAGTGTCAAATCATCAAATTGCAAAGCGGCATTGAGTGAACCGGTTGCACGCGCATCTCCCGGTCAGAAGCGCACATGATGGAAGCTCGTCAACATCCCATTGGGTTTGATGACCTTGTATGTGTTCATCGCGCGGAGTTAGACACCAGAGCATTTTGTATATTGAATAAACCTGGACATGCGTTGCAGTGGCATGTTGAGGCGTATTACGTCGCTCTGCGAGTGGCGTTTTCGAGACAAGCAATCCGACTACGAAGACATCGGCGATGGTCCGACTTCCATGGGGAGTTGCTGTAACCGGGCTCGAGTGAGTCGAAACGACGGCAACATACATGTTGACACAGTAACACGTTGTGATAACAATCTGCAAACAAATCGCAGGCGAAGATCGACTAGTCTCCCGAAATAAGTGAATTGTACGGTCTTCATGAGTTACAAACACCAGTATATTATGAAGGATGGGCAATCGCAATAGAGTTTCATGAGGCAACAGTCTCGTGGGGTCCCTAGCGCTCTGTATTTCCTCTTTCACTCTACCCGATCCGCAGGTCCTCCCTCTGTCATATCGGGCATCTATTTGAGCGCCCTCCTTGCTGGATGATTGTGATGCCGACCCAAAGCGTGTTTCAACACAGTTAACTTAGGGGCCATCAAGTAAGAACCCTTGGATTCTCCCGTCGGAAGTGGCCGGCGCATCCTTGATGACGAAAGATTTTTGGGTTGCATATAGCATCGTGAATTATGCAGATAGCTCAATGGCAAGCTAAGGTTCTTCCATCTGACCCGGTTGGGCGTCTCCGGACCTCGAGGCAGCGAATAATGGCAAAATGTAGAAGACTAAATCTCCCGGTTCAGTACTGCGAACGTAATGCGATGCAAGACCTTCGAATGATTCGGATCCGCTACGAGGGGCCAAATTGGCCAAACATGAGTGCTTCAGTCGGTATGTCTTGCAGCGAATTGCTTCCTTGAAAGATATTACTAGGCATAACTTATCTGACCTCCGATGCGCCTCGGCCTCAAGACATTCGGTGGTCTTTCAGCTAGATCCGACGCAGCGATCGGTCCTGTTTATGACACTGGAACACTACGCTATTCTAGGCCAACTGCACATTCACGACCGCATTGACCGTAAATGATGCGACTATCAGGAAATCAGAACTAATCCGGTCTGCACTCATCGAGTCCACGACATTGAGTTGTTTGACAGTTTCCGAGGGGACTGGAATGTTCTGCTTCGCGCAGGATATGTCTTTACGAGCCTAGTCTCTTCGGACGTTTTGCAGGTATAAGGAACTGAGAGGCACAGGAATATAGTCCGACTATATGCCAACAAAATACGTGTCTGCAGACAAGTCTTCGTTGAATAAGCCGGCCCGCC
Source organism: Fomitiporia mediterranea MF3/22 (assembly GCF_000271605.1). Classification (NCBI taxonomy): domain Eukaryota; kingdom Fungi; phylum Basidiomycota; class Agaricomycetes; order Hymenochaetales; family Hymenochaetaceae; genus Fomitiporia; species Fomitiporia mediterranea. The sequence continues at coordinate 3,161,917 of NW_006760391.1, read as the reverse complement.
GTGACGCGCAATTGCAAAACTCTGTGTCTGAGGTCGCCAAGCGTACATGCTGTATTCGGCCTCAACAAACAGATGACAACAATCGTTTGATAACACATTACACGAAGCTCTATCGACATCATTCATGACTCAATTAAGCACGCGACTGCTGCCTGGGAAAAATTCTGAACAGGCTCACCAGAGATTGTAGAGATAATTCAGGAATCTCTCTTACCAGTTTGAACACAAGTTTAACCGGAAGTATCGCTCTCAGCTACTCATCTACTTTGCAAGTAACTGTACGGAAAATTACTGGGCAGCCTTCTATGGGCAAGTTTTTTTTACGAGCAGAACATGGTGTCAAGTCGACTCCTGGTCAGAACTCAAAGGAGCATCCCGCGAAGAGTGTACTTCTTAGGATCATTCCGCGCCCTGATGGTGGTAATTTGGGCTCCGACTACCTTCCAGGAACCGAGGTCTCAACATGAAACAACGCATTGACTCCGGAATCTATCCTATTTCTCCACGTCTTGGCTTAGGTCACCGAATTGTTGAATAAGGACTTTAATATCCTAGCATTACTAATTTTATCAGAAAATTTGATCATGATGCTGGGCCCCAGCGGTTAATCCTTTCTTGTTCTCCTATCAAGTCCTCAGCTTCCAAGGTTAATGTATCTTAATGAAAAATTCAGCATCACCTCAAGGCTTGGCGATCTATCAGCGACTCCGATCACTCAGATGAAACTACGCGTTTGGCTGAATACTCTTTGAAATCTTCCTGTGGCAATAAATGTCAGCAAAAGAAGTGAAGGTGAAAGGGCTAAAGAAGCAAAGTTTGAGGGCTTTCTGTCATCCTCGGTTCCGTCCAGACGAAGTGCGGGACGTCGGACACTGGTATGTTTTGCCACTTTCTCTCGTATGACCTATCGATTAATTATGAAGAAGTAGCACAGCCAGTCTTAATGATCAAATTGGAGACCGACAATCCAGGTCGAACTATTTTGCGGACAGCTGACAATTAGCCAAGACAGCGTTTACCTTACACGTGTTAAGTCAACAAATACATTTGACTTTGTCCTAGAAGATCGGAGAATTCAGCATTAAGAACACACATTTTCCGGAATTATCTTCAAACTGGAATTTTACAGAAGAACGTCTTCATCTCGATCGCACAAGGACCCTTGCAGACTTTCTTCCCCGCAACATCCTGTCGACATCTTTCCGCTAGGTCCGACTCGTCTAGAAGAATATCCTCCGCCTTTCCGCCACTTCCTTCCTCGCTTCTGTGCAATTAAGTATCATGGTACGCTAATGCTGACTAGTAATATCAATGGAAGTTCAGAATCACGGCCTTTGCTCAAAGACGCGAAGACGCGAGGCACAGCGAAGAAGACGAAAAGTCCGAGGCGGCGTTAAGTGTACTGTGGTTCCTTTTGGTTCTCTTTTGTTGCATCAATGGGTTCAATATACTATCGAAGTCTCATATTGGATGAGCTCACCCTCTGACAGCTGGACACTTAGCTTGTCACCGCCGCCTGCAATCATTTATTCGTAGACAGCGATACAAATTCCGCAACCAGGCTCTTGGTCGAGTATCATTATCAATAACATTTGATAATATCCATCCACGTGTTGAATGCGTTCCGTCGGACGGACGTTCAGGACAATGCAATTTCCAATGCGGATTTTTAGCCTACGGGACACATCTTTACAAAGTTCGAAAAGACAGACATCGGCAAGATTCGGTGAAACAGTCATCAAAAGGTAAGGGAATCAACTCAGATACTGATAATAACATCAGCGCTCTCTGAAAGCCACGTGTAGTCCTGGATCCATAGCACAGCACAAGACAAAACAAGATATAAACAAAACGATATTTCAAGTAGAAGCGGTTAGGTCAGGTAAAGGCCTGCATCAAATCATTTCGAAGCTTGCGAAGGCAAGATCGTAGCCGCCGAACTCGTAATTAATCTTGTCTGTGCGTTTGTACACCTTGTCGTGTACAGGTCGCCAACCATGGCCCTGTCCGCCCACAGGTCCGCCGTTGGCCACCATCGCCGAAGAATCACCGACTTCGCTCTCTGGATGTTTTTTAGCTGAAGGAGCGTGAGAGCTTTTAGGCGCCCGTGTGAGAGCCGCCTTGAACGCTCGCTGCGCCGCCTCGACAGCCGTCTCCGTTTCTCCGTCATCATTGCCTTCGTCCGCGTCACCGTCCCCGCGAGATTGGACAAAGAGTGTCATTGTGATTTTGCCCGGTTCAAAGATGCGAACAACGCGACGAACGAGAGTGTGCAGATCAGGAATGTCGTCCGCGTTATCTATCGCAGCTCCTGTACTCCGTCTCGCTGCAAGCGGGACATTACATTCAAATGACGCATATGACCAGCCCTCTTCTGGTGTGACGTGAATCGTATAATAGCCTTCGCCAATTTTTGCTTCCGTGTCAGGATCCTCGTGCACCGCATCAGAGGTAGAGGTAGGGTCACCCCATTTGATTAGCGCATTGGCCGAATAACCGCACGGCGAGAATGAATACGCGTCAAGGTGCGTGCGGTGACGGGGGAAAATATCGGAAATACCGAGATCGTCGGAGAGTCGCAAAGCAAACGTGCCTGGAGCGTACTCGCCATCAGTGCAGCAAGGGTCGACAGAGTCAGGCGCGTAGAATGCAGCACGCGCATGTGGAGATAGGTGTGTCATGAGGATCTCAATTGTGTAATCTTGTGCTGGTGGGAGAAGTGGGAGAGAGTATAGGCCTGAACGAGCTACAATTGCCCACTTGTCTTCGTTCTGCCTCGTTCTGCCTCTATCCGAGATGCATGATGAAGCGAGTGAGCTGATCTCTGTTCCACTACTGGAGCTCATATCGTCTGGCGTTGTCATGTACAGCAACCAATGGTCACCGCGTTGGTTGACTTTGCCGACTGTGTACGCAGAACCATTGTCAAAGAGACGGTCCAGAAACTCGATTTCAAGTCCCCAGTCACGGTGCGGTCCGAGCTGTTGGTCCGGAAACATAAAGGCCTTCCGCGAATAGAAGCACTGGTATACGGCATAAAGCCCAGCATGCTCGCGAGCGATCGCTAAAATACGCGGTAGACCAAGCAAGTTGAGCGTTCTACCACACGTCTTCAAAATGAGGCGGTGTGGAGATATGAAAAGCGATGATTCACTGGAGTAAAGGCATATAATATCGTCAACGACACATACGAGACCCTTGTTTCTTTTGGTAAGAGTTGGGTAAATATTTACCTGAGGAGATACGCGTCCATTTCTTCGCCATAAACGACACTTAGGATTTTACACTTGACGATGTCTAGCATCTCTTCCCAAACTTCCTTTTGAACGGCGCGTAGGCCACTCCTACCTTTGGGCGCCGTACCGGCATCAGGAACATATTCTAGACCAGGCGCAAACCAGATCTCTAGTAATTTTTCGGGTCCTTCAAAAGGACAGGGACAAACTGAGTCTACATCACAGGCCATAGATATGCTGGCGAAGAGGTTAATGAGCAGCTAAAACTGGGCGGAGGGTTGTAAAACAACAGGTAACTTGAGGAGTTACGAGGCACGCGATGTCTGCAGGTGGGATTAAGGGATGCTAGCGAACGGAGGGAACGTCTTCTACGCCGCAAAGGGCTTGTTCGGGATGCATACGACGGTTGTTGAGCTTCTTTTGAGTGTGATAGAGCGAGAGGGACGCGCAGGACGTCGAGGAGGACAACTCACAGATCGATTAGTCGACCGCGTACGCTGTAAAATTTTTGAGTGTACTGCCAAAAGGGCGCATCGTGACGGTGACGTAGTGCTTTCTCCCTATTTGGAAACTACATCAGATGAGTTGTCACACGTGTTATGTGCCTTGATGGAAGCGATCGATAAGTGAATTAATTTTCTTAATTTGCTTACGGCTTAAATAGTAAATTAAAAGTACTTAATAGTAATTCCTTTCCCTTTCTATGTTCCATTTCATGTCCTCATTGTTCATCTCATATTATTGTAACCTCAAATTAAACTGATTGCCTACAGAGACATAGGTCTATTCCAGCTTCCAGCCTCTCATTGGCATCAAGGGCATTGGCAACGATTGGACTGCTCCGTCAAGTCTGTCTGTGCATGTTACCAACAAGTGTTGATCATGACTGGCCAGAGTCACCAGACAGTGGTAGCGAATCAAGCAAACGGCAACTTGTAAGCTCAAACTTTGACTCAGAGGGAACATAATTTTGAATAAGCTTTGGCAAAAGGCTCGGCAAGAGCACACGCCACGAAGGACAGAATCAAGGTTAAATGAGTGTATTGAGATACCATCCCTTCAGCGCCCGATAAGCTTCGTTTCACCCATCTCTGCAGGATCTCCCCTCAGGCCGAGGCACATCACTATTATACGTGAGCTAGACCGGCCCTTCAAAGTTTGCGAGACGAATCATAATGTAGACCCAAGAAAAGATATCACCAGAGCGCTGGCACCTCATGATAAGTCGGCGAACAAAAGGCCGGGTTGTTCTGTGTTATTAGACCTATTCTTTTGTCGCCACGAAGAAGACGTCCTCATTTTTCCGGCGCATCTCGATTGAGTTAGAAATAGCCAGAATTACAGGACCGAATCACTGGATCACTGTGATCAGTTAACTCCACGCATGAGAGATAAGTATGGCATTTACTATTACTATTCTAGATAGATGACAACTCAATTTGTCTGTGTCTTTGTCTTTTGAGTCTATTTTCCGCAACCGGGACAACAATGTACGACATCATGCACGAAAACGTCGCATTCCGTGCAGAAGTCGTTTTTACAATCTGGACATCGGTACCGTCCGAGTGGGCTCATTCCGTCCGAGGTCACGGTACTGGTACCGGCAGCGGACGCACCCTCAGCGGCGCCAGTCCCGGCAGCAGAACCAGTAACAGGGTTGGTACTAGTGCTAGTGCCAGAAGAGACTGGGGGAAATGGGGAAGCGCAGCCGTGACAAGCTCGTGAGGCAGTTGTGCTATTGAGCTCGGTGTCTGTCCTGGAACAATGGCGAAAGGTTAGCGGGGGCGATAGGACGTTATTGGGAGATGCGAAGAAGCGCGGAGGGACATGTATAGTGAATGAATTAGGAGAGTTCTGGCCGAGGAGATGAAAGGGAGGGGGGGAAATACGAGAAGAAAGGGAACGATCAATTAGGACATACACTGCTTGGTATGGCTTAACAGGGAACAAATGATGATAGCTTCGTGCGAGATGAGGTGAGCTGACGATCATGAGGCCGCAGACGTCGCAGTCTGTTGGAACGTCGCACACCTTCGCCGCGCAACGAGGGCACACGAAACCGGCGCTTTTGAGCTCTGAGTGGCACACGCAGAGAGCAGGAGGTGATGCCTCTGGTAGGCGAGTTGGGAAACCCATCATCATTAAGTCAGCTGCTGGGTTTCCTCCTGAACCTGCACTAGCACTGGCTCCTGCGCCAGCCGCGCGAGATAGTGCGCGTTGTGCAGGTGGAGGGATGAGCTCGAACAGGAGGTCCCGGAAATGGCCTTCGTTCAGCGAGACTCCGAACTGACCTTATCGTGCATAAATTACAGAGTCAGTATGACATATTGTTTACTTGCGTGAAGTCCATGACCCAGGAGAAAAATATCAGAAACATACCACCAGTCTTTCCACACATATCACGACATATTTTCATCTCAGCCGCGAGCGCGACCAGGTTTATTCGAATTCGGTCGCGAATGCATGCATCAAGCGTCTCGTGAATATTCCCCGGATCAACAGTGGTTAATGACCCGAAGAGAATCACGATCTCCCGAGACGAATGCGTTGGTAGATGACTTGCATATATTTCGTTGTTGATTTATTGGATTTGAAAATTGAATTTAAGAACTGGAGGGTGGGAGGATGTTCAGGGTAGGGGAAAGCAGAAGAGAAGATGTACCTCATTGTGCTGCGTGCCATTTCAACGGCGTTTTGTAGACTTGGCTCTCCAGCGGGCTCGAGCCTGTGCCGGTCTTGGATTGACTTGAGTACATCATGCGGATTACCTGCAATGCTTAACGTAAATTCAATTTTATTTATTTATAAATTCCTTACTAGACATTTCGCCAATGCGTTCTGCAATGCCAGAGCGCATGCCGATGACACCAATCTGGCCAAGTGGATTCTGATCAAACCATTCGACAATGAACGCTCGTGCCGTGGAAAGTGCGAGGTCGAAACGCGTCGGACGCATGTCGCGGTCTAGCATCGAAGCGGAAAGGTCAATAACGAGGATTAAGTGTCGGATTATAGTGCGACGGATTGCAGTCGAAGGAAAGAGAAGTCTGTATAGAGCGAAGAGCCATGCATACGAGTGAGGTGCAATAATTTGGAAGAAAGTATGGTAGACAGACCGACGCCGACGTCCTCGAGCAAGCAACTCATTTACAGCGCCCTGTAAGCTACCTGACTCGTCTTCCCGGACTGTATCCCATGAGCGTGTATACGTTGCTTCCCAAGCATATGACTATTATTCAATGTATCAGATTCATTAGAATACATTTGCACAGAGACAGTAAGCAAGAACGCACTTCGGTTGCCTTTCCTTTCCCTTTGTCGCGTTTCTTGCCACTTGTTTTCCCGGCACCCTTGCCAACCTTTTTGCGCCCCGAATCGTCATGAAAGTCATCCTCATCGCTGATGAAGTCGTCTGAACCAGCGTCATCTACGTTACGGCGCGGAGGCATGATGGATGGAATTTGAGACGCGTTTCGCTGAGTCTCGCGTGTAAGCACGATCTTTCTTCTGCCACCATGACTTGCTTTTATCTCAGCTGCATTCCTGAGTTCTACAGTATAAACCTGAGCTGAACGTCATCAGCATGATATAATTGCACTCTCAAAGGTTTTATGCGTCATTGCCAATAACTATCCTGGTGAATGCTTAGTCTTAGCTTTGTCGATGCTTCGTGGAAGATGTTACGGACGTCTTGTGGTTGGTCAAATAAGAAAGCTCGACTTCTTCGCGGGACTACTTTACAGCTTGCTTTGTACCAAAGTATATTCTTCAAGTGTTATTGCAGGATCCATCCCTGGTCAGCCGCTGAACAACAACACTAGGCGTATTCTAATTGAGGCTGACTGGACTTATAAAATGTACCTCTGTGGGCTGGTCTTCAACCTCAAGCCACTCTTCTCTCCTTAACAGTCACTACGTAGCCTCTATCCCCCACGCTCATTTCCTCTCTCTTGTCTCTCTTGCCAGTATCACCGACTATAGTTCCGAACATTCAATCATGTCGTACAATCCAAACAACACCTCCCCTTGTCCCGATCGTCCTCTGCGCCGCGCTTCTCTTTTCCTTGGTGAGTTGATAATAATATTTGTAATATCAATTTGACTTTGCTTAATTTGTTATTTCGTTGAAGACGAATGCATTGATGACTCCGAAGACACGCAAGAAATTGAATATTTCCCCTCCCAGGTTGAAGCAGCTGAAGCGTACAACCGGAATTCCTTGAGTGGCACCAACTTCCAAAACATGCATCGTGAATCTACAGATACCTCTGAGGTCCCTTACAGTGTCCGCACCCTCTCATGCTACTCTCGCGACCTTAACGGAACCGGCGTGTATCCGTTCCCCGAAGCTCGTACCACGGTTATCGACGACAATGCGCGTGCTTGCTCCTACTCCTTAACTAGCTTTAGCCAGGTGCGCGACTCTTTAGCGTCTTCTCCGATGACGCCTATTGGAAGCCATTGTCCCATCAACCGTTCGCGTAGCCCACTTGCCTGCCCACCTTCTATTCCCCAAACCCCACGCTCTCCCACAGCGACGGTCGTCGGGTCACCCGGCCCCTTGAAGGCCTTGAAGGCCCCAAAGAGGACGTACTTCAAATCAACGGCGCTACTAGATCTTGAGCGGTCTCCACTCTATAAACCTTGGTTTGGTAAAAAGGATTTCCTCTCATACGTGAGCTATCTAGTCACATGGACAATGATCCTACTCATGGCTAGCGGATCCGCGCTTATCATGTTGATAAACCTGGCTAAGCTTAAGAATGTGGGAGGCCTTTGTTTGGTCTTGGACGACGATTTTGAAAATGGACTTGATCTCAACACTTGGTACCATGAGGTTGACATGAGTGGATTTGGGCGAGTGCTTCTTCTTCTCCGTCAGCGATGAGTGCGGCTGAATACTTTACAGGAACCGCGAATTTGAGATGATGACATCCTCAGAGAATAATTCTTACGTTAAAGATGGCATTCTGTACATTGTCCCGACCCTCACCTCGGACGTCATTGGCAAGGACGCAATTTTCAATGATCATACGTACAACCTCACCGGATGTACGAATGGGAATCTCACCCATTGCAGTGCAGTGTCGAATGCCACCATGAAAAGCGTCATTAACCCGGTCCAGAGTGCACGTCTTACGACAAAGTACAGTCATGCCATCCAATATGGTCGTGTTGAGATCCGCGCTCGCTTGCCTAGGGGTGATTGGATTTGGCCTGCAATCTGGATGCTTCCTGTCGATAATGAATATGGTCCATGGCCAGTTAGCGGGGAAATTGACCTTATGGAATCCCGCGGCAATGATCTCGATTATCCTTTCCAGTGCGTGCTGATCGTTCGGTTTGTTTCGTGTAAAGCTGATCATTATATACTTCTGTTCCAAGGGGACGGAACTACGTCCGTACGTCTCTGAACTGGGGCCCTGTTGACTTCATCAACGCAGTCGACAAAACGCATGGCTGGTTCACTGGAAGGCGTACCGACTTCTCGGACGATTTCCACACGTTTGTTCTCGAATGGTCTGACACGTTCTTGAGGTCTTATGTGGACACGCCCCTGCATCCTATGTTTAATATCCGATTTGACAAGCCTTTCTTCGACCGAGTCGACTTCCCGAAAACAGCATTGAATAATACAGAGGAAATTGTTATCAGGGACCCATGGGCACATAGGGGCAACTCTGCACCTTTTGACAGGCGTATGTTGCTTGCTTTCGAGTCTAGCAGTTATTAACATCTGTATTTGTGACAGCATTCTATCTCATCCTGAATGTCGCCGTTGGCGGCAGGAACGGCTGGTTCCCTGATACCCTTGGTGGGAAAATGTGGTTCGATAGCTCAAACGGTGTGTGTTCGGCCAATAATTTTCAAATTGATCGAAACGCTGACAGTGTTTTCGGTAGACGCTATGCACGACTTTGCAAAAGCACAAGAGGCTTGGTATTCCACATGGCCCCAGGACCCCACTCGTCGTGGCATGGCTATGTACGTTTTTATTATACAGTGTAGTGAACGCTCCCGCTGACTACCATCTGTTAGTGACTACGTGAAAATGTGGCAGAAGTGTTGAGGAATGTTGAGGATAGCCGGGGATCTTGCGTTCCTGATTACCTTAACGGGTCCATCAGTAATCCTGTTGAGCGTTGTTCTAGTTTGCTTCTGTATCACACAGGGTAGTGGGATGTCTGTTGACGCCGAGTAAAGGTGATCGTTTCAATGTTGCTGTCTATCCGGGTTAAGTGTATCTCGAATTGCTTTTATTGCATGGAATATTCTTTCTGTGAAATTACATATAAATGTATGGGCATGTGTAGATACGAATTTCTATGCCTTTTACTTGGGCTCGAAGAGGAGGTCAAATTGTGTAGAATCGCTTAAGCAGTACCGGATCAAAGTTGCTGTGTAAGGCTAAAATAGGCGCGAATCATGACGGCATCTGCTGCATAGCCGTCCGAGACCGAAATCTGGTCCGGCATGGCCATGTTGTTCGCTCGCGGCGTTGTTCTGCATTGCCAAGCTGTCTTTTCTTTCACTTAAGAGACTTAGGGTTCGTCGTTTGCTTCTCATCTATCGACTTCAGGGAAGTGCAGCGACTACGACTATTCTATGCCCAATTACTTCAGTAATCAGTATCCGCCACAAGAGGCACAACCGATGTATACTCCGGGACACTCGCAGCCCTACGCGCCTGGTGCGCCCCCGCCTCCTGAAGCGGGAGGATATGGTGCGGATGTGAAGTCGCCGTATGAAGGCGAGAGGTTCAAGCCGAAAAAGAGGGTTAAGGACCCGGTGTTCCTTGTGCTTTTCATTACGCAGGTGAGTCAGGCGTGTCTAGGATCTGGATTGAGGCTGGGTTGTTGACGGTTTCTATTCTTTTTAAACTTTTGTTCGATTTGGATGCCAACATTTTATTGAATCGAAATTGGACTGGGTTATGGGTCTGATCCTTCAAACTGCTTTGAGACACCGTAGCTCGTGGGATATTGTATAATATCGGGTATTGTGTTAAGTGCTTGGACTGATCAAGGTGGACTGGGAGGTGGGCTCGGTGGAGGCTCGAATGGCACGAATACTGGATCGTCTGTTACGCTTAACAGGTGCATCCTCTCATGCTTATTCGCGTACAAATTTACATACTGACCATCTGCTATCTGCTTTATGTCAAATATGTTTTCTCCGAATTAATCGGAAACGACAAATGGTAAACTAGGCATACCGTTTACCTCCTCTTACTCGTTACGGCTGCGGCGTTACTACTTGCGGTGACTCAACTCATGATTACGCGTTTCTTCACTCGTGCAATTATGCACGTTACACTTATATTGTCAATTTGTTTGAATATGTGAGTTGAGTTTTACGGTTAGGCGCTTGAGGGCGGTGTTAAAGCAATTACTTTAAAGTGGAGTTTGTGTGTATTATTGGATTACGAAGTATTACTGTAAGTTCACATTTCCTTGTGAATAAGAGATCATTATGCTCATCATGATAATTGTTAATTCTTGAAAAGCGGGTGCTATCATCTTCACCATAATCGCGCTGTTCTCGATCCTATCGTATTTCGGCTTCCGCTCGCGCATTCCGCTTGCGTCGCTGCTCTTGCAGGTTGTTATGGATATCTCGAAGCATCATCTGAGTGTGTACGCTGTTGCGTTCACTTCGTTGATTATTCAGGCGGCGTTGAGCGTGTAAGTACAGCTATCCCTCTCAAGGCTCATCCTACGTTTAAATCCATGTCTGACTGGATATGTTCTATTCTAGGTGGTTCGCATTTGTGACAATTGCGACGTGAGTACAACTTCGAATCGTTGTCTTGTACACCATGTTTTGCTGAAATATTGAAAATAGGTACGCGAAATGGACGCCTGGAAATCCCTGTACGTGATGTGAAAGAACGATTCATTACTCGAACTTACATTGTGGTTTCAGCATGTAGCTCAGGGACATCCTGTTCATCCGCAAAAGTTGGTGGTCTCCTTGCGTATGAGATTTTCTCCTACCTTTGGACCTCGCAAGTCGTTGGGAACGTAGCTCTTGCAACTTTGGCCGGTGGTCCGTTCGGAGGTAAGTCTATTTTTATCTGTGTTTGAGAGCTGCTCTAGAAGATTGCTTGTACCAATGTCTTGACAGCATGGTATTACTTTGGGCCAAGGGAAGCTGGACAAATGGTTTGTTTAAATAGTGTCGTTGCTGTCGCAGACTAACCGATATTAATTGAAATTGTGCATATAATAGCCTAACCATCCTACACTCTCGTCCTTCCTTCGTGCCTCTACATTCTCTCTTGGATCAATCGCATTTGGATCTCTCATCGTCACGCTGCTCGAGATCCTTCGCATTGTTCTCGATGCGGCCAGACAAAACGCCAATGCAGATGGCCATCGTACGTAATCTATGATCGAAACTCTCTAGAACGTGTGGAATATTGATTCTCGGTTACTTGTAATGTAGCAATCGAGGCTATCTTGGCGTGCTGCGCGGCGTGCTTCATCGGGTGCATTGAGAGTATGGTGGAGTACTTCAATAGGTACGTTACATCGTCGTTGCATCAGTAACGTGCTGACTGGACGGGCATAGATACGCATACATTGAGATTGGTGAGTACTAGTGCAATCAACAGTACTGAGAATGGTCCATTGAAAGAGTTACCAGCCCTTTATGGCAAGCCATATATCAGGGCAGCGAGAGATACTTGGAATCTCTTCAAGGATCGAGGTGAAACAACGCGTATTCTATCCAAATCAGATCACAGATAGCTGAATTACTTTATTTTAGGTATCGATGCGCTTGTAAATGACTCTCTTGTCGGAATGAGTAAGCGGTCATTGTCTTGAGTTTGGGAAGAGGGATGGCCTAACTGGATTCTGCAGCGCTAACATGGGGAGCGTACGTTGTCGGCATGTGTGCTTCACTCTTCGCATATTTATACTTGCGGTGTAAGCTTTGCTCTACTTTTGCTGCCTTTATCAACTTACTGACCGCATGTTGATTGAAAGTTACACACCCGAGTTACAATACGGACGGCCAATATACTGCACCAGTGCTACTCTTCGCGTTCCTCATTGGCCTGCAATGCTGTGAGTAATTCGCTGCTCCACTGCAACTACGTAAATAAAAACTTTCTTCAGCTTTGACGTTGAGCTCTGCAATCGAAGCGGGTGTATCGACTATGTGCGTTGAAAAGGTGCAAATGACATTAATTCCATACTCACGAGTCTCCCCACAGTTTCGTCGGACTTGGTGAAAATCCAGAGGTTTTGGCATACAGGGCTCCTGAACTCTTCGAGGTAAGGGGACCACTCAGAATGAATTACAAGTCAGATGTTCATGCTTCCTTTACGTCTTCAGTTAATCCGTCAGAAGTATCCGAGAGTCGTGCAAGGAGTGAATGCATACTAAAAGGCGCATTACATTTTTTGCTTCAGATCGGAGGAGTAGCGAGACTGCACCGTCTTATGGATCTGTAGAGTGTATATACATAGTTACGACAATCATGACTGCATTTGGGTTCTAGGTTGCATATATTAGTATTGAATGCACATAATCTATTCTCAATCTCGCCGTCTGACATGACAACTAGATAATAAATAGCGAGCACCTCGAAAAGGGGGAAATGGGAATAACACGAATACGTTTCGTACAGATGCCAGGCGTCTGACATGGCATCTGAAATAAATATCAGATACACTGCGAAATATATTAAAGGAAGAAGAAAGAACAGGTGCGTCCAGGTCACACATGTATTAATTGTATTACACAGGTATAAAATATTTCGGAGAAATAATTCCTGGTCTATAGAGGGAGCGAACATCGGTTACCCTTATTCAAACACTAACCGTACCTTCTTCATTCGAGGCTACAGCTGGGGCACCTGCGGTGCATCAATTTCGTTGAAGATAGAAAAGCGAGGCTAGACATACTGTCTGCAAATTCAATGTCGCTAACGGTCCTTGATCTGTAATTCGTTCCTTCGTTTACTCCGAGTTAGCCTGCTTCCTTCAGATTGATTAGGAGGTGGCCCCCGAGGACGCAGAGAAGAGTTGGACCCCCAGCGGCATTCAGGAGAGCCGAAACGAATGGATCGACTGGATAAATTCGATTTTCAACTATTTGTAGAGTGCTACAGAATATTACGCTATCTTGCTCAGCGTAGAATTTCGTTTGTGCGATAATTCCCACTTACAAGCTAAAATATAGGACTTGATCTTGTATGAGAACTCTAACGAGATGGAACCCTTTGAATCCTGACAACATTCTCCAGTACTCTGCGCTCTTATTGAGAGCTAGACATAGCAAGATTGTCCCGTATGATAGAGGGGTAATCCTACACCAAATTAGTCCACTCTGAAATACAGAGATGAATAGCATACCATTCGATAGTGTCCAGCAGTGCTGAAGGAGCCCTGTTAAGCGCACAAATGGTGATATCCTGTGCAAGTTCTCTAGTAATAACTAGAACGTACTGATGTCAGCTTGATTGACATTCAAGAGGAAATAGAAAGACATTCTGACTATTTTGGAGCAATAAATTACGAATAGGAAGTGCAGTGTCGAGGCATGCTTCTACAGCCAGGAGAACCTTCAGGCAGACCGAAAGTGTCTTGTCTGCAGAGATCTTTAGTGTAATGTTCTAGAGAAAATAGCAAGCTTACTCTGATGGTACAGAGCCAGCACTCGGATTTGAAGGATGTCTACAATTGGTAAATACATGAAATATCCACATAGATTTTATTAACCAGCTCACAGTCTATAAGCAGGATTATGGTCAAGTCTAACGACTGAATTAAATAATTGTATTACTAAATGACGCCAGGCCACTCACTGCATAAGCTACCAATTCAGTTAGTCGCTCGACCTAACTATCAAATTAATAATGTCTCAGAGGTTAAAAATTACAACGCACAGCTGCAAGCGAATAATTTCGGTCGGAGGTCAGTGCACACTCTTAATTACGTACATTGCTTTCTATCCTACCTCAAAATATCGACGTTGAAGCTCCTAACTAGCAATATATATATATATATGCGTTTTAAGTGCTTTGCATAAGTTAATTGGATCATGTAAATATTTACTCACGTAAAATGCTGCAGACCTGTCCCAGAATTCCCATATAGCGATTCTGCACCACAATGATCAGAACGAGCTTGCTGGCCAAAACATTACAGTAGCGCCTACTATGAAATAAACCAGACTTGTTAGGCTAAGCGGCTTGCCCTTCATCCTTGTCATTGGTACTCGCATGTACAGAGCTGAGTTTAAACGCACCCAGAAGTACTTCACCTAAGGACACATAGTTCAGTATGTGTTTGAGAGATGAAGACTAACTATGTACCTCTCTATCCATAGTCGTTGCTAGACGAATTTTATCTATCAGTGGAGCTGGTTCTCGATTAATTATAGTACGCACGAGCATGGTATACCAAGGTAGTCAACAGCGCTACATTGAAATACATAGCCATACCGATCTCAGAGAAGAATAATGGCACCAGACTTGGATCGACGTATTCAGGGTCAGAACGAGATCGGAAAGTATGAATAAGTACATTTTCCAGCGTCTGGTTTGCCATTGAAAGCAAGTGTACTAAACATTAGGCAGGGTACATCCTGGGCACTTTATAAGGAGTGAACTTGCACGATGATTCGAAGTGAAATAATGCCTCGACTAAGGACGGGATAAGGGAATTCGAGTTGAATCATGCAAAGCTTCGACACAGTCTTAGCTGAGACGAGAAATCTGTGGAGGTCAGAATACGATAGAAGGGTGGATCTGATGGCTTGAGCTTTGAAAGAACAATGTGCATCATCCTTCTCTGGGGGATAAGAAGTTTCATTCGATGATTCGTTGCTACAGTCTTTGTATACTGCTAGTTGGGAAGTCATATTATTGTGATACCTTGCTTCGACACTGAGCCAGTGTGTCAACTTGAAATCTAACTCATTAGCCACTGAAACGAGCCCTTCGCATCAACTAGTACAAGAGCAGTAGATCCACTCACAATGTCAATGCTCGTTTAGGGGTCTGAGTTGGTGTGCAGAATTCGAAGCAGTGCATCTTACGCCCTGTAACAATAGAGCCAGTACACCATATTATATAGGGGAAAAAATAAGCCAAACACTTTAATGTTCACTTGCTGCTCTGCTTGAAAGCAATCGACAGTTATGCAAGTCTGGGAAGTGCACAGAAAATTTAGACAGATACATGCCAGTTAGAGGAATGGTATTCTTGTTCCTTGTCGAACTTTTTTGATAAAATGACCAATTAAAGCAGGCATTGTTACTGTAAAGTACTAGATGTAAACAATGAATCAATATTTAATGACTGTTTCCCAGCAGAAGATCTTGCGAAAAACAGAATCTTGGAGGCTAGCAAGCACGAAAAACCTTATCAATTTTGTTCTCCATACAGGTTGGAGGGATATTCGGTACGAAATTCTGGTGGTGACAGAGACTGAGTGCGTTGTACGAGTTGGTATGGTACAGTAAGTTGTGTGCACATGTTTGCATTCCACGATCGGCGTTTGCTGACTCTGAGTTCGAAACCATCTTCACAGTATCTCTGGTCCCTGGCTGCCTCTGGATGCAATCTTCATTGCAAAAATGCAGTTTGAAATAATTGCTAAGTGTCCTGTGACAAAAGCGCGTGTTACAAAAATGACTCTCGCCCGTGCGCCTTCATTCATTCATCCACCGTCAGTGCGATCTAACAATGCCGTATCTACATATATGTGTGGCATCAAGACGGACCAACGATGCTACCGACTTTCATGCCTGTAGCGACCCAAGCAGCCATCAAAGGCCTTACGTCTCATCAATTGGAAGCGATCGGAATCACGCTTATCTTGAATAATACATATCATTTGAACTTGCGTCCGGGAATTGATGTGTTGGATGCTGCTGGCGGAGCACATAAGCTTCAAGGATGGAAAAGAAACTTGCTGACGGATAGTGGCGGATTCCAACTGGTTTCTCTGAGCCAATTTACAAAGATTACGGAGGAGGGGGCATTATTTGCAAGCCCGTTTACGGGGGAGCCAACCATGCTGTCCGTGAGTCATAGTAATGGGTTGAATGCTGGATGGATTTTGAGTCGTTAATTGGAGTAGCCAGAGCAGAGTATGGCGATTCAACATTCAATCGGTGCTGATATCATAATGCAACTTGACGACGTCGGTAGGTTACCGAACTTCCGAGATTTTGCGCACGGAGAAGTCTGATATCGACCGGACTCCAGTTCCATCTCTTCTCATAGGACCTCGCGTCGAGGAAGCAATGTGGCGTTCCGTACGATGGTTAGACCGATGTATCACGTTCCATGAAGAAAGTGGGAAGAATAAGACGCAGAACTTGTTTGCAATTGTGCAGGGAGGGCTAGATACACGATTACGAGAATTGTGCCTTGAGGAGATGATCAAGAGGAAGGAACACGTACCTGGATATGCTGTCGGAGGACTTAGTGGTGGAGAAGCAAAAGGTTTGTGAGATGTTGCTGCTAATCCGCCAAGAAAGGTTGACAGAGGCCCTACAGATGACTTTTGGAGAGTGTAGGTGTAGAAATCCAGTTCACACCAAAAATTGCATTCATGAAAGAGTTACAGAGTGAACCAGTGTACCGATATGTTGCCAGTTGATAGTGGGTGAAGTATATCGTTTTATCCGCTTCACTTGACCTCATTATGCTTCTTGGATCAGGACCTCGATATTGCATGGGTATCGGATTTGCTGAGGGTACGTCTCTTTTCTCCAGCACGCCCTGTGACAAATGTGGATTTTAATATTATTTTATGCCTATCAGATCTTCTCGTATGCGTCGCACTAGGCATTGATATGGTCAGACTTGCTCAACTGCACCCGAGCTGTATCTGATTGTTTTTACTGGAAATCACTAGGCCGATTGTGTTTTTCCAACCAGAACCGCGCGTTTTGGTGTTGCACTGACGTATCGAGGGCCCTTGAATCTTCGTAGGTTACCGCTATACAAGCTGTTCTCCATCGCGCTTCTGATTGTTGAAATGAGCATAGGACTCGCGAAGCATGCCAAAGATCTGCAACCAATTGATAGGGAATGCCCCTGTCCAACCTGTGCTGGCGGTATGACTCGGGCATTCCTGCACCATCTCGTTGCGGAAGAGACGGTCGCTGCGCATGGTCCGCACACTGAGTTACAAGTTCTCACCGCTGTTCAACTATACTGATGATTCGACCAGCCGTTACTCAGCACAACATCACATTCCAAGCACAACTGATGGGTCGGGCAAGGGATGCCATTGTTGCCGGTACCTTCCCCGACTTCCTTCGTACGTTCTTCCGGACGTACTTTGATACCGACTTTAGATCAACCGTAGCTGCGACGCAAAAACCAATGAGTGGCGAGGATATAGCAAGTGGACCAGTATATCCAAAATGGTGTGTCGACGCGTTGCGTAGCGTTGGTGTGGATATCTTAGAAGGCGTACCTAATGCGAAGATTATTGATGGGGGTGGTGCGAAGTGGGAATATGCGGCGACAGACGGTTGATTTATCCTTCTGCGGGCGATGATGATGCTTAGAATAACCTATTTTACATACAAGATACTCATAAGTTAGAATTGATATCAGAGGTGAGTTGTCTCTTCCGACATCTGTTGATTAGCGAGATGATGATGGGATTCATTGTAGATGTTAGACAACCTGCTGGCGGCGGCGATCATGAATGGCGTCGATTTATTCGTCATATAGATCAAAGGAAGAAGATATAAACATCGAACTCTGATTGATCTGAATTTATTCATTGGGCGCTTATCACGTACAGAAGTTGGTTCCGGCGATCGCGGCGCGTCCATACAAGAACCTCTATCCTGGAGTCTTGGTCTTGAGCAAGGCTGGTCACCGGAAGTTCTCGTTTATACTCTATCTTCGCTGAGATCGGACTTCTATGCTATGGATAAAGCGTTGCTATAGACGCCCTGTCAATTGCTTCGTATCGAAAGATAATTCACCATCAAGAAGTCTCGAAGAACTGTCAACAATCTTGATTAAAACACTACTATCGACCTTCCTGCCGGATGTCCGGCGCACCTGTGCTCTGCGAGGATCTTAAATGTCACTCATCTATCCAAGGGGCTTTCGAAGCTAATGCACCCCATTTCTGGCATCCGAAGTCTTCGTGCTAAAAACAGCAGCATTATGAACGTCAACCCTCGACGATCCCAAGCCTGACTATGACTTACAGGCTAGAAACGCTCCTTTATCTCATCTTTCTCCACCTTCTCATCCAAGCTACCTCTTCGTATGGAACTCTGCTTAACTATACCATAGATGATACTCCTGGTGATACGTCTAACGCGGAAGGCGGGGTGGTGTATGACTCGTCTTGGGCATCGTCTACGGACTGTGGTCATGGGGTGTCCTCATCCAGTGAAGGCAAGCATCCGGCATGCGGTCTTCTATTCGATCGTACATGCGCATCAAACGGGACTTGGCACGCCGTGCTTGGCGCAGGCAGCATGAGCATTCTCTTCAACGGTGCGTTTGTTGCTATGAATCAAAAATGACGATGACTCACGATGTTTACAGGCTCGTCCCTTTCCGCATACTTCATCGCTCCAAGTGTGATATTAAAGCACGATGGATCGGTTCCAACACAAGTAGGAATTAACGTATCTTTCATTCTCGATGGACAATATTCGCATGACTTTGTACATGTCAACCAGTACGGAACACCCGAATATAACCTTGTCGTATTTACAAGCACTTCGATGGTGGCTGGGGTCCGTAATCTCACGATAGTGAGTTCGGATTCGCTAGTTAGTAAAGGCGTGTCCCTCCGGACTGCTGCGATCTTTGATTATGCAGTGTATACGTACGTTTCATACGTTCTCACCATCGACTTCAGTCACAAATCTGAATTAACGCATACATGCTATCTGTGACAGTAATGACGATGGAGCTGGTATGGTAACCGAAGGCCTCCGTACTGGAATGGTTATATTCGGCACCATGGTTGGGTTGGGGATGTGCTTTGTGGTGGTCGTGCTCGCTCTCTTCCTTCGGTTGCGTACTCGACAGCGTAAGGCGCTTTTGAAAGTTGACACATGGAAGGCTCCATTGCCTAGCCTGAGTGTCACAAATGTTGATGGTGGGAAGACAGAAGTGATTTCTCAGTCGCCTCACTGGGAACGTTTCGTTTGGCAAAATAGAGGAAATCGAACGCATGGAACCAGCACATCTACGGCTCATTTGCAAGATACCTTGCATTCTCCAAGGTCAGGATCACGGTTCCCTCTAACGCAACTCCGTCGCGGCAGCGCATCGCGCCTCGAGGCAGGCGTGAACCCCATCCCCAACACGAATCCTCCTCCAAGCGTCCGAAACTCACTCATAAAAGGTGTAGATGACGTCTTGCGCAGAAACGCTGTTGAGTCGCTTGATGAGGGGTATTTCCGGAGGCGGAGCACGCTCAGTCGACTCGGGATTCCCCTTGGCGGGAATTCAGGTATAACTGGTACGCGTGGAACGGAATCAAGGCCTGAGACTGCTAGAATCCACCTCGCACCATCCTCCTTATATCTCAGCTCACAGCTACCCGGGCCGTCAATATCAACGACGGTGACGAAGCGTCGCACGACAGTAGGACACCGACCCGATGGTCGTGCTACTTCAAACTCAAACTCGAGTCTCCGCGTCGGTGTCGGCTCCTCGTGCACCAACACACCGGACACACAATTCCAGATGCAACACGATCAAGCACTCATCAGGCGACTTGAGGCGGAGATACAAGTACTTCGCACGGAGAGAGAGGTCAGACTTGATTTGGCTCGATTCGAGCTTGGGTTTTCCGGGGACTGTGGGGAGGAGTTACCAAGTTACGATTCGGTTGCCTGAGGAAGCTTTGTCGAACAACGGATTTTGATACCCATTTGCCGTATTTATTCCTATGTAAATGATTCGCATCGATTGGACCTCTGTACAGATTATATCCCGCCCAATTTTCTTATTACAAGGGTTTTCTCATTGTTATGGGATCTCCTATGGCGTGAAGTACAACATTATTCACTCATGCAACAAGATCCCTAGAATACTTTGTATTTACTTTGTACAGTATCGTTTATGGCTGGGCCATGGACCAGACAAGCAGAATATATTCTGACAATGAATGTTGTGCAGCGTTCTACGAATAATCCCTGGGATAGGCAAGAAAAGATTTTTCTTTTATTCAGAAATTCGTTTTGTTGTGGTGTGCATATATGTGCATTGAGACGATATTACGTACTAACGTGTGCTATAAATAGGTGTAGTGATGTCACGGTGCTATTTCGGGTGCTCTGTATCATTTATATACGATCGCAGCAGCGTAACGTCTGCTCGACTCTGATCTCAGACACTATCCAGGTATCCTGATCCTGATGTCTTCCACCGATAATCAAGCTGGTCTGTCCACGTTCAAAAAATCTCAGATTATCTCCTAAACTGACTGCAGACAATTTCTGTTTAGAAGCAAGCCTCAGCGCACAAGCGCTGGCTGCTGCTGTCGAGAACTCAGACAGTCGCAAGCACGACGTCACACAGGGCATCCACGGACATGGAGACGAAGAACAGACCGCACCAGGTCACAAGCGCTATGCGTGGCTCGAGAAGCTCATTCCTGGTATCGAGAAGGTTACGGTGAAGTATCATGGAGGTAATTTTGTTGCGCTGCGCGATCCAACGAAACCACCTGGGAGTGTGAAGATATTCGAGAGCATGCCAATTTATGCAAGGTCTGTGTACACAAATTAGTGCGATGAATCAATTGTAGTGATTGTATTGGATCCGATTTTAGGATTGGTATGCACTTGCTGTTTTACGGGAAAGAGCAAGTGAGACTGTTGGAAGGAGGAAAGCTTGAGAGTCGCTTTCGTGAACAATCTGAAAAGGTAAAATGCTCGAGGGCATGTAGTCAGTCGTAGTCAGTCATAGTCTGATTCTTTTTTTCCACAGCAAGGAGCAATATACGATTCTCCGGGAAGCGTACACTCGATCCCGTCGTTCATCCAGACTTACAATATCGATACTTCGGAACTCCTCGAACCAGACATTACCAAGTATCCCAACTTCAACTCATTCTTCTATAGGTGTGTATATAGTCACGATTGATGCAAGAGATTAGCAGAACCGTTTTGTAGGAAATTGAAGCCTGGTGCGAGACCACTGCAGGATCCGAATCCTCAAAGGGTATGTTCAGCTGCAGACTGCAGATTGACAGTATTTCAGACACTTGAGGAGGCCCAGAAAGTCTGGTGAGGGTTGTGTTTATTATTTTTAGTATCTGAGTAAATGTATTACTCTCCATAGGATTAAAGGAGATGAGTTCTCCCTTTCAGCCCTCCTTCACGGACCATCCACATCACACACGCATAAGGACAATCCCTGTCCTGACCCGAACCCGGAATACACAATTCCCGCAGCAGGAGCCTCAATTGCCGCGTTCCGGCTAGCACCACAGGATTATCATCGCTTCCATTCTCCTATCTCCGGCGAGATTGTACACGGACCTGTCGAAATCCCAGGAACATACTACACCGTTAACCCACAGGCCGTAACAGAAGTCGACTTCGACGTCTTCACGGCGAATAAGAGACACGTCGTCTACATTAAAGAAGACGTAACGGGAAAAATTGTTGCGTTCGTTGCTGTAGGTGCTCTTTTGGTTGGCTCTATCGGGTGGAGTAAGAAAGTTGGTGAGAAGGTAGAGAGAGCGGAAGAGTTGGGATGGTTTGCGTATGGCGGAAGTACGGTGTTACTTGTGTTCCCTCAGGGAATGGTTAAATTCGATGAAGACATTGTAGTGAATTCTCAAGGCGCGTTGGAGACACTAGTGAAGGTATGTAAAACGTTATTAATTTTTTATAACCTGGTCTTACTCGATGTGTAGGCTGGAGAGGCAATAGGAACCCTCTTGTAAATTGATATGCGTTTGATATGCGGAGACAGGCGAATCAGCGTATTGCTTGGACTCAAATGCTGATCACTGACATTGGATTGCCATATTTTTCTCTTCTGCTCATGAATGTATCATCGAGTGTACAGAATACAATGGAATCGTTCGCTATGTAAGATACAGATTGCCCGAGATGAAATAGAAAACCGAATCCACCAATCTATTAGATCAGGTTGCTATGATCCAACTATCGATACATTTCCCCTTCCCTTTGGCTATCTTCCTTTCCAGTCCCAGTTATCTAGTGTCCGATTACCTTTCCGCGGCCCGACTTTTGACCGTGGTTTACGAGCTCCATTCGAGATAGCAGGAGACTTGCCATGAGATGCAGAAGCAGACGCCTGCTTGATAATATCCTTACTTAGACAAAAGTCGATATGCGCGTTCAACGCGGCGTTATCCCGCGTGTCTAATAATTTGGCGCAGATTGGGCATTGTTGGGTGTTGTTTTCGTCTAAATCGCGTTCTGGGGTTGACGGATCCAAATTCGCGTTGTGTCTCTGGTCTTCTCCAGCATCAACGTAGGTATCTCTACTCGTAGAAGATGCAGGCTTTTTAAGAGACTCGTTGTGAATGTCGGCTTCCAATGCATTGTCAAGCTCGTCCGGGAACTCTGACATCTTGATTGCGTCTGCCTCTTCCTCATCTACGAGTCGTTGAAACTCGTGTAACTGATCATCTGCAGAGCTGTCGAGCTTTCGCCTCTTTGTAGAAGGTTCAGAGGGGTTAGTTGTACTAGATAGGAAGAACTGTTGAGAAGAAATTGATAACGTCAGATATACTCATCCGAATGTAACATGAAACTAATACACACCCGTTTTATCCCTTGATCTGCTCGAGCTCGGAGATCCTTCAGCTTTGTTACTCGTAATCCGATCAGTCGCAGGCATAAAGGTAGCTCTGGTTTTAGTAGCTCTTTTCCCGTCTTCATAGCACGAAGAGACATCAACGAAAGTCAAGGCATGCGAAAATCAGGCTTGCTACGCACGTTGAACAGATCCTCTTTCCGTGTGATCCACCGGTTGAAGGACTTTGCCCTTGTGTAAACTGATTAGATCAACATGCATTAGATTTCTTGGGCAATCTTGTGGACAATCGAGGTAAAGCCTCAAATAATAATTACCTTGGTATGTATTGAGTTTGTACTTCAGTGTAACTGTCTTCCCCGCCCATCCATTGTCTCGCATATCATTCTCGAGCTCCTCGGCTACTTCTTCAAGCTTCTCTAACAGTTTCTCATGGTCACTGATAGGAGTGAAGGTTCTGTGTACTTCATTGATCAGGTTATCTCTAAAGCGTGAAGGTGGACCCACCTCTCGGCTCCGATGCTCTTTCGCTCGTCACGCTGGTAAGGTTCCACAACGTTCGAGGCTATACCAAGGTAGGCACTATACAAGAATATCTTTGAGAAATAGTGGTCCATTAGCCATATGACAGCTCTGTGAGCATATATATCTCCGCATGTCTGCATGGTTGCTCTTGTTGGCCAATCAAGGTTGGACAATATTCAGGTTTAACAATTACCTTGACGCCGATAGAATCGAGTAGACGTTCGTGAACTCGACCTACACCTGGTAATTTACGAATAGAAAGGTCACGCATAAATGCAGTGATCGCGTCGCGCTCAGATGGGAGGGCGAATTGTCCGTTAGGTTTGTTCTAATTTTCGTCAGTAATAGAGTAAAGTGCGGGCTACTTGCCTTACCTTATCGGAGCAAATCTGAGAAGAGCAAAAATTATGAGAGATAAATCACAAGTGCATATACACTGTACAGGTCGTACTTTTGCAAGCATCTATAAGATAATATTTAGCCGAGAAGAGATAGATCGAGGTATTGTTTGACCTGACCTTATTGGAAGCTATCCCAGCACTGGCAGTGAGCTTCGTCTCTTCATGAACCTTTTGTCGCATTTCTTTGACACAGTCTTCAGGAGATATACCGTGTTGCGCGCAGTATTTCGTGATGCTGAACCAAATGAAGCCAAGTGCTGGTATTAGGCTTAGAATGAGTACAATTAAGCAAAACGCGCACTTGAGGTAGCCCTCGTCGCAGCCAGCGACGATCATGGTTGGATCATATTCTTTGAAGATGGACATGACTTTTCTTGACATTTCCGAATACTTCTCGAAGTTTACTGGAATAACAATGAGTTCGGGACAGAGTTTCTTGGCGACGAAACCTGATAAATAACTTCTGATTAGTATTGTTGGCCAAGGAGGAACGTATCTAGTGGAATACCTGCCATCCCAGAGCGCACTCCATGCTTTCGCGCTTCGTAGGACGCTGTGCTAAGAACACCCTTCAAGCTGCCCACCTATCACCGTGTCTACTGTCAGTACAGTGTAGTCAGCATAATGTGGTGACCAAGCATACCCCGAACGGTTTTCCCTCGAGATCCGGATTGAGCAGAAGCTCAACACTAGCGTAAAATGCGTCCATGTCTACGTGGACGATAGCCTGACTGAGATCTCTTTCGGCCTCGAGCTCTTCTAACTAGGCTTATGTGAGTTGATCTCGAGTGGCATCGGTATTTGCATTACTCACTAGTCTGTCTGCGTCCGCTTCGACTCTCTCTTCACGGGAACATTATATGACAGTTTTGGCCTTCTCGAAAACTAACTCACGAATGTTGGCCGATTTCACCACATCATCCTTAATCTTGAGGATCTTGGCAATTCTCTCGGTAAGTTCCTTGTCTTTGCGTTTCTCATTCTATGCAACATTGATAAGAGTATGCAATACTGAGCACGTTGGTCGAGACATCAATTCGTACTTCGTAAAATTTTGATCCCTTGGACACCTCTGCAATTATTCGGTTGATCTCGGTCTGGTCCTTTGCAAGGCTGTTTGCGCTCTCTTGTCAATTACTATCTAGGCGTTCAAGTTCGTCCAGACCTTACCCTGCTTTTGTCACAGAAGGTCCGGCTAGACGCTTGACGAGGCTGGCAGTGTCTTGAGAAGGCTCTAGCGCCACTGGACTGTCCTCAATCATGGCAGTCGCGGTCTAACCACGGAATTGTAATTGCAAGCGTGTCGGATCCACTTTCGGCGCGTCGCACGTGATGCGGGAAGATTCGCGCTTTAGGCATGTCGTTCCCATGAGGCAATAAGTACCCTCTCCACCGGGGTTGTTACCTCGCCTTCAAACACCGACGTCGACGACGGCAAACGATCAAGGCTTGACTACCAGCACGAGCCTGGGGACAAGTCCAAGATGCGCAAGACATCTTACGTAGTTACTTTTCTGGCCGTTGCGGTCACCCTACTCTTGGTAAATCTATCTTTATCGCCACATAGAAATAGGGATGGGCGGCAAAACTGACGGTCGTTGCGCAGAACATCCTGTCCATCACGCGGCCAGACTGGTGAGTAGATTAAATTTATTTGCTAACGAGTGACTTTTGCTAAAACGAATTTTTATCGCGTAAAGGCTGTACGCACATCCTCCAGATATTTTCCACTCCAAGATTGTGATCCGCTATGGTCTCCTTGAGCGCTGCGAACGCCAGATAATTGATTTCCCGGGACCTGGTCAGAGTGGACGAATCCGCTATACAGACTACTCGTGCAGACCATTCCCAAGTCGCAAGGAGGATGCCTGTGAGGACGAAAACCGCTACTTCTGCACAATGTGGTGGACTGCTGGTTACGCGGCTGAACTGGGCGTAGCTTTTGGTGCTGCGACACTCATGGCCGTCCTTATCGGTGTGAGCACACGGTCGAGAAGACGTAGAATCTGGAGAGGCGTTGCGGGCTTAGAGGCTCTGCATGGTTCGTACGACCTCTGTTCGACATGTCCATTCTATCTTATATTTCCGTATGCAGCTTCGTTCAAGATCATCACCTTCGCGCTTATCACGCATCTCTATTCCAAGTCTCATCACCCATACTTTGAGTTCGCTAGGCCGAGTGAGTGCATTTCGTGGTTACTATAGTGCTTGCATCTGAGTTCCTTTATGTAGGCACTGCCTACATTCTCAATACCCTTTCCTGGGTAGCGGACGTTCTGATCATCTTCGGCGTTGTAACTACCGGTATTTCTGCTGACGCTGGTCATGCATGGGCTGCAGGCAACAGAGCTTATAGGCAGATCTCGGACTCAGAAGAAGAGGGACAGTAAATAAAATTCGGAATTCGGAAATCAGCGTAACTTCGATGAAGAATCTAACGTCAGCGACACTCTTACGACAGACACGAATTTCTGTTTTCTCTATGCTTTTATCAGCGTACATTTTCCGTTTGCCGATTTCCTTGACATTCACAAGCCCCCGATCTTCAATGTTTTGTAATTAGCATATATTTATTATTCGTCAACTTGATCCTCCTTGCTTTCCCATTATTCAAAATGAGTCCTCCGGATAGTCAACCGTATCGTACAACTTCAGCGTCTCGTTCCAGTCCCTCTTTCGTCTTCTCTTGAC
This sequence comes from Fomitiporia mediterranea MF3/22, assembly GCF_000271605.1. NCBI lineage: Eukaryota > Fungi > Basidiomycota > Agaricomycetes > Hymenochaetales > Hymenochaetaceae > Fomitiporia > Fomitiporia mediterranea. The sequence goes on along the minus strand of NW_006760391.1, from coordinate 3,135,305 downwards.
GGAAAAGTACTTCACCTTGCCTTCCCATCGACTGCGGACGCGACCTTTCTCCCTTCCACCACTCTCGGAGAAATGCGTCTCGGGATCTGGTGGCAACTTTAAGTAGTCGACTGCAAGTACCATTAAACGAGCATATAGCTCTTGTCGAGTGGCATACAAGGCACGCAAACGCGGCTTGCCAAGCAACAGTAACCGCGCGAGAGCACGAAGGGCGCGACTGGCGGCAATAGTGTCCTCGAGCCAGCGCAGAGTGAACCACATGATAACAGGGATTACAGGACCGGTGATAAAAGCAATCGGGAGAGTGAGAAGCACAGCCAGAGCCCACACCGCACAACCTGCAGCGAGACCTGTAACGAGTTTCGTCTGTGCTATCTCGTCCCATGTATCCCATACGGGACCCGTCCTCACCATGCGTGCGGACGCATATTGCGTCGCGACGAAAATCGGGAGCCAGAGGAATAGTCCAGGGAGTGAGATGAGAAAGAGTCCGGCAGTCATGGCGAGTCGAACGAGTATTCGCCAAAGAATGATAGGTCGCGAAACTGGTCGGCGAATACGATCGTCTTTGATCCCGAGGCGTGCTAGTTGATCTTGGTAGTCCTATTCTAGCGGTCAGCCATCGAATTGCTCAGAAATAATAAATTGACTACCTTGAGATCACGCCGGAGTGAATTTACAAATGCACACCGTTTCCGCACGAGGTCTTCATCCTCCTCTTCAGATCCGCTCGTCGCAGCTCCCTCAATATGGCCTTCCGCTTCGGCCCACTTAAACGCCTCAACAAAGGCACGGCAGACTCGTACGTAGTCTCCTAGTGCCATGTGTGTTCCCAAAGGTGCGTACATTCGTGCTGAAAGCTTCGCACAACGCACGATATCCCAAGACGGGGCGTCAAATGTGCCTGCACTGAGTTGCTGCTGCATGCGGTTCGTCAATGTTCGAATGTGTCCAAAGTCAACGGGAGCAATGAGTTCTGGATTCGCCTACAAGCCGATTGTCAGTTAGTCCTGAATTTAGAATAAATTAATGTGCATACCTTGGGAGTAAACGGTGTTGGAGGATGGAATGTAATCAATATGTCTGAGCGGAAGTGTTGCCGATGCCTTAGCATCTAGATATTAGGAAATTGTAGCCCTCTTTCAGAAATTGTACGCACATGTAGGTTATAGAGCATGTCAATAGATGGATTCTGAATGTTGGGTCATCCTTCTTTCGTGTAAGAACGTCCGAGATTAATCGAGCCACTGATAATAGCTTGAGCTGTGCATTGGGATAGCAAGAAGAATGTAATTCACCTCCAGTTTTCAACGGAGCAATAGTCGGATGAAACCTGCTTGCACCTTCGGGGAATAAACAAACTGCGTCACCCTGTTCTAAAACCTGTCATATTTGAGTTTGGTAAGACTCTCCGCATTTGGAAAGGAAAGTTTACCTTCTTGAGGTTGTCCATTACTTCACTGTTGTCGACCGCCACATCCGGCGAATCTTTCCTGCGCTTAATTGGTACCGTACCTGCTGCCTCGATAAGCCAACTTGTGAAAGTCTTACGGCCGAATTGAGTGGCTTTTGCGGTTAAGCGGATAAAGTTGCGTTTCTGCAGGACATAGATTAATATAATAATATTCCAAGGAAATTCAGCAGCGTACTTCTGACGGAATTGTTCCAACAAGTAGGCTGTAAATTATAAGCAAGGGTACGCCACGTACATCCGAAGTTCTTACACAGCATCTGTTAGCGAATTGCTATGATTTGCACAAATAATGCTGATAATAATAATAATAATAATTTATGAGTAAGCAGTTCCCCCCAATAAATTACTCCACTAACCAAGGTTCGCCGTTGCCTGGGATGAAGTGTGTATTCTCGACAACAATGGAGCCATAAAATATTTTGAGTACAAACTTGAAGAGCAACCTGGTAGAATTGGTGAATACTTTCACCTTAAATATTTGAAATTATAGTACCTAACGAGAAAATAAGGCCAGGGTGTAGGGGTATACTGACCAGCCATGCTGATGGCGGTCTGCAGTCAAGTGGACAGCATCCAGCAAACGAGTCTGCTGTGCCTCAATCCAGGGGTCTTGGCATTGCCGAGGTCCCGTGACCTCGAAGGCACGTGCGAACCATGCAGCCAAAATTTAGCAGAGGACATGCTCCCGCTCATCGCAAACGACGGCGGCAAAAACAAGAGGCCAGCTGTAAAGAACGACTCGGGGATGTACGCTCAAGAGATGGAGGAAGCACTCTCAAAAATCAGGCCTCACACTTCCTCCTCCCTTGCTCACCAAAAGATCCCTGCCAATCTCCTCACTGCTCTCGAGGAAACATTTAAAGAGCAAAATGCCGAACGCACACCCGCTGCATACTTCGCTGGATTATTGACAACGCTGGAGAGCACAGTGCAAAAGGAGAAGGAGACAAATTATCTATTAGGCGACGGCGACTTACTTCCCGCCGAACTCTACCTCCTAGCATTGATCGGTCCATTCGTCCCTGCACCGGTAATACGAGCTAGCCTAAGCAACCTGCTATCCCTTACCTCTCCACTGTGGACACCTTTAAATCCGCATGCTCCTCCGCTTCGATCTCAGCTCACTTGGTATAATGCCGTCCTACGTGCTCTGGACCGGACGCAACTCGAAACTCAGGCCGTTCGTCAAACATTTGCCACCATTCTCCAGCTTTGCTTGGATCCAAGGCCGAAAGTGAGGAAACGTGCTGCAGATATCGTACGAGATGTACTTGCATCTCCACCTAGCCCATTATTGCGACATCCATATTCGGAACGAGTTGGAGAATGGAGCATAAATGCACTTTCAGAAGTCAATTCGCTGAAGCAGAAGGGCAAGAAAAATGCAAACACTGACGACGTTGTTAATGCCGCCATTCATCTCCTTGCGTTCATCCGTCCCGTCTTACCTTACCTCCCATCATCGTCACTACCTGCGATAACGACCTCTTTATTATCGCTTCCTCGTTTAGGCAATCCGTTCCTATCTCAATCCGCCTATGGAGTTTTGTCAGACCTGCTTTCCATCCCCGACGATCCCGACATGCCCCGAAATATCGATACATCGACGTCTGATTTACTACAAGCCATCCTGAGTTCTCCGCCGTTGAAAACGGATATTGGTCTCCTTCCGCCTTGGGTACAGGTCGTAGGGAAAGTCATGCCGGTATATGCTTCCGTCGATCCTGAAGCTTGTACAGCAGAGCTTCCACGCGTTTGGAAAACTATCTTCGTTTTCCTCGAGTCTCCCGATGCAACTACGCGTCGAGAGACTGCGGAAGCGCTGACACGCCTTACACAGTGCATATCTCCGCAATTTATTGAAGCATCGCTCGGGAATGAGAAAGCTGCACTTACTCAAATCATTACACAGCTGAGCAAGGCGCTTGACTCAATAGCGTTTGTACGAGCGATTCCAGAATTGCTCAATACGGTGTCCGCTCTCATCTTTGCACTACGTTACCGTCCGAGTGGACGAGGGTCACCGACAGCAGCAGAACGTCTTCTCATGTCGCTTCTCCGGAAAATTGCGGATATGCGTGTGAAGAAGGGATTCGAGCATAAGGAAGCCGCTGACGATGTGCTACAAACAGCTATGACTGTGATTGGCCCAGAGGCTCTCCTCGCTGCTCTTCCTCTGAACCTCGAACCAGATGATCGAGCTACCGGTCGTGAACCGCGGGCCTTCCTGCTCCCACTCCTCGTCCAACTGCACCCATCCCCGTTACGCCACTTCATCTCGTACTTTGTTCCACTCACAGAGCGCATGTTCGACCTGCAACAGCGTGCGGATGCAGAGGACCGTGCTGCAGAAGCGAAGGTATGGAGCGTCCTGGTCTCGCAAGTCTGGAATGGTTTACCTGCGTATTGCCATCAAACACCGGACCTTAGAGAGGTGAATTCTATTCGCAGTTTTTATTCCTAAACTTCTACTAACAGGACACTTCGGTAGTCTTTGACACCTCAATTTGCACAAATGCTATCACAGCTTTTATATAACCAACCCGAACTCCGTCCGCCAGTTCTCAAGGCACTCAAAGTCATCGTCGAGAGTAATACTCGAGCGAGTGAAGGGACCGCAGGCGATGACTCTCTTTCCACAGAGGAAGCGGAACAAAACCTTGCATTCCTTAAATCCCAGGCAGAAAGCTGGTTCGCCGTGCTCTTTAATGTCTTTAGCTCCGTAGGACGCAACGAGCATGCCATGGTAGGCGACGTGATTAGTGCCTGGGCAGCTATAACGGATGAGAAGGTAACCACAGTTTTAATAACCCATGTCATGACTCCACTGACGTTCTACTAGGCAATGTCGAAGACCTGTCGAAAAGTCGTCGACATGTTCAAGGCCAATCTCGTGAAGCTTCCTAAGGCAACTGGCTCCGGTTCAAACACGCACTTAAATGCAAGCGAGGATCAACGTAGCACTGTAGCCACGATGCAAGACATCCTTGTCCTGCTCGTACCTTACCTTTCGCAGAAGGACACGCGAACTGTCTTTGAATTATGCCTTAGCCCGGAGGTCCTGAAGCACAAAGACAACGGAGTGCAGAAGCGTGCATACAAGCTTCTGAGCAAAATTACGAGTGCTGGTAAAATTGAGATTGACGCAGAAAGCCTGTTCGCGAAGATGGACGAAGTTGCGGAAGATACGTTATCTGCGGCGAAAAAGGTGGATTTAAAAATTGCATGCATATTTGTGTTGTTCATAACAAATTATTTGTAGGACCGCCTTACTTTCCTCAAAGCTCTCCTTCCAGCCCTTCCATCCAACGCCTTGCACGTCATACCAGCGATCATTCCCGAAGCCGTACTAGGTACGAAGGAGCCGTCTGAGAAGGCCCGACTAGCTGCATTCGGCTTGATAGTCGCAATGGCCTATAAGATGAAGGAAGGCGGTGTGGTAAAGCACGCAAAGCTCAATGGCATGGATGAGGACGACCTTACTGAAGGTAATCCAAACATGAGTGATGAAAAAGGCTTCCTTGATTATTTACCAATATCTTCAGCGCCTGCGAGCCTGGACGAGTACCTCACGATGCTTGCCGGTGGTCTCGCTGGAGCGAGTCCTCATATGATTAGTGCAAGCGTCACTGCTATTTCGCGTTTGATCTTCGAGTTCAAAGGTGCAGTATGCGATTTCTCGGCGTCTTGGTACATGGCTTATCTACGATATATCAGATGATATCTCTCAGGAAATGCATAACGAAATCTTCCTGACGTTCCTTGAATATCTCAGATCCGCGAACCGCGAAATTGTCAAGTCGACGTTTGGCTTCGTGAAGCTGTTCATTCACACTCGTCCTCTCGATTCCCTCCTTCCACATCTCGACGCACTCGTTCCAGTGCTGCTTCGCTGGTCGCATGACCACAAGAATCACTTCAAGGAGAAAGTGCGACATATTTTCGAGCGTCTTATAAGACGATGTGGCTGGGACGCAGTTTATGCGGCGGGTGGAGGAGGGAGGGATGAGGAAGCAGCGAAGGTTCTGACAGCCATCAAGAAGCGAAAGGACCGTGTCAAGCGTAGAAAGGCCGCCCGTCGCGCAGCAGGGGAAGAAAGTGATGACGAGGAAGCCGCTCCAGTGCGTGCCGTCGCGGAGGATGCGTTTGAAGATGTCTTATATGGCAGTGAGAGCGACGGTGATGCCAGTGATGATGAGTTACATGCAAACGTGGAACAGAAAAAGGGAGCAAAGGCCAATAATAGAGGTGCCCGACTACGGGTTGACGACGATGAGCCGATGGATCTCTTGCACGGGGCCAGTACACGCGTCACGAGTGAGTTTCCAAAGTGTCTCACTCCATTCGTTGTACTTGTTGTTAACTTTTTATGTGTACAGACGTGCGAAAGGCAGGCCGCAAACCCGGTGCAGACGTATCAAAGTTCAAAACGGATGGGAACACAGGCAAAATGGTCATTGAATCCGACTCGGATAATGATGCCGAACGAATTGATGAAGATGCTAGAATGGCTGGAGCAGCATATCGCGAGACGCTCACTTCGGTAGATGGCTTCACGCGTGACCAACGTGGGCGTGTCAAGTTCCACAAGGATACGAAGAAGCGCAGAAGAGACGCAGAGGATGGAGAGGAGAATGAGGATGTTGAGATGGTAGATGTCAGCGCAGCGGTAGATGCAGGGAAAAACAAGAAAGCGAAGCGAAGAAAGCCTGTCAAAGTCGGACAAGAATTCAAGTCGAAGGTGAATTCATTCCATAGTGGAGTTGTGATGCGACGATCACTAATACTAGTCGTTTTTTTAGCGTGCTGGTGGTGATGTCAAGAAGGGCGGAATGGATCCATATGCTTATCTCCCGCTTTCTCAAGCCGCTAAAGTGGGAAAGGGCAAAGGAAGCCATAAAGTGACGGTCACTGGCAGACGCTAAGTATGTACATTCCTGTACTTTAATCCAGCAATTGTCTCGCTCGCACCACAATTGTATCCCTGTGTTTATTTCCAGAAAGAAATATTTAGGAGGGTCATAAGTGCCATCACGACCCTGTCTATCTCTAAGATTACCTGCGAGATCACTGTCGCCGCAATACCGCGGCGAATATAGTTTCAATTTTGTACAGACAGAGTTCAACAACGAATGGCCATCACAACGTTATTGGATGAAAGAAGACGCTGGAAGGGAACTTTGAAGTAGCGGGTGCAACGCAAGTTCGCTTCCGGTTCGAGTCGCCGACTTTGCTTGATGGTGACTAATTTTATGTTATAACATCGTTGAAGCATCCAGAGCTTGAGCACTGTGTCTCCACGACTTGCCTGGGAGTATCTCGGTAGAGCTTGCTATTTGTGCACCAGGCGATTACTGTCTGTTTTGGAATGATCAAGTTCGTCATGTGGCAGTGGGTACAGTTCATCTGACTAAATCTTCAGCGTCCGTTGCATTAGTACAATTGACAATCTTATCAAGCTTTTGGGATGAACTGTGGGGTCTTTGTTTGATCTTCTTGCAATATAGAAGGGGTCAAGTGAACTTCTGCCGCGCCATCCGCACGTCCTTGTTGGAGGTAGGTAACCAAATCATTTCGTTTAGCCTCGTATCCAAGGGGAATAGGCTTTTTCTGAAGCGAATTCTGGACCTGCGTCTTATTTATTTCAAAAATCTGTCTAGGCATCTTTGGGTAGTGGGAACTTCCCTTTTCCACCTTCTTCAAAGTTGTCTCACTATATGAACCATTAGCATCAATCTTGTGCGGGCTTGTGAGTCTGCTGCGCAGGCTCCATCATTCTCCTTCGTCCAGGCCTAGCTTTCTTCCCTTCCCTCCTTCCGAAGCGTCAAAGGCAAGGATATGCCCGACTCTTTGGGTGAGCTTACTCCAGCCCAAGTGGTACAAGGTATACGAGATGCGAATACGACGCGTTACATCAGTGGTAAATATTTCGTCTCAACCTTCATCAATTTGTTCCTTGCTTTCTACTACTCCCTATATGCGCATTTAAACCCATTATTCATAGGGATAGGGCTTGTCCTTTTACTCTATAATCAAATACTCAGTTTTCCCGACGAGGTAGACTTTATCTGGAGTGCTCGGTCTTCCTTCGCGAAACATGTCTTCCTCCTGAACCGTTATGTCGTCTCCATCTTGCAAATATGCGTCGCAGTCCGTAAGTAACAGGTATAATCGTTGGTGTCCTAGAGCTACTTACTCTTGTATCACTCTTTTGGCTCACTCGAAAGTCATGAACCATTTCACTGAAGACGCATTACCTGATGCCGTAAGCCATACGATTACGACAGAAAGAGGTGTTCACTGAGCCTGTTCTTCTCCAGTCTTGTCAAGTAGTTGTCACGGTGACCTTCACCATCGGAATCTGCTCAATCGCAAGTGGGAACGTCCTGGTGATTCTGCGTGTGGTTACATTGTGGGACCGCGATAAAGTAAGTCCTTCAACGACTGGCGTGCATTTTCACATTTGTTTTCCACTCATTACTGAAAACTTCCTTTACTGACGATAATAGTACATTGCCTTGCTCCTGGCCATTGGTTTCTGTGCTTCATTCACGTCTACGGCAGTTTTTACAACCATTGTCCTTACTAATGCATACTGTGAGTGTTGGACAAGTCCTTTGTGCGCCTAGGTTAGTTAATAGTCCCATGCTTCTCGCGATTCGATGCATAGCTGGTTTTGTGTACGTGCCCTTCGCACATACCTGTGTGTCCTCTATCAAGCCTTCAGCCCTTCCTGGTGTCTGGGCTTCTCCGGTATGTCCAAGCATAGATCGACTCTCGCATCATTTTTTCCGTAGTCGATATCGATGCTTGCATTGTCATTTAGCTCATCTTCGAAGTCATGGTACTCACGCTGGTCATCTATAACGCACTCAACCGACCTCGTGGGAGCACTACGCCGTTGCACCGTGTCCTGCTCCGTGATGGGATCCTTTTCTTTGCTGTGCGTCCTGTGTCCATGATTTAGCTGTTCGGGACAATACATTTGATCCGTAACTAATTTATCTTGCAATCCGCGCCAGTCTCTCGCAAGTGAGTTATTTGCCTATATGTAAACGCGCGATTGCGTGTATACTCATGAACTCGCCTGTTACAGCTCTACGAACAATAAATTTAATTGTGGCTATAATCGCAAGGGTGAGTTTACAAGGCTAGGTATATGCTCTCTTGACATGCTTGTGCTAACTGCTTTGAACTAGCCAACCCTCGTCTTTAGCGGTGTATTGTAAGTAGCATCCATCTCTGTTCCCATACCCACAGAATCGCACAGGCGCACTTATTCGATTTACCTAATACGCATGAAGCTTCCTCTGGTCAATGACGACACTCGTACTCAACCACTCGCTCCTCAACATCCACAAAGCATCAGCAAACTCGACACATATACGTTTACCCAGTCGTACTTCCTACCATGGACATGGGCGACATCCGAGTGAGGTTATCATACCGAGTAAGTATCATTGTTCGGGCGTGAGCCGTGCAAAAGTTGAGCTTGGTTTGGTAGCTTGCTCGTAGGAAGAGGAGTGTGCCTCGTTGGGTGCAGGACAGGCAGCCTAGATTCCCTTTCTGGGCCTGATCGTAACACCAATGGGAGAGAGATGGTACCCGGAACTCGGTGTGGCGTGCCGAACGCAGTCAGAAGTCTCCGTTGAAGTAGATACTGTGCTCTATATGTATTAGGAGTAAGGGAATTATGTATTTTTAGTCTTAAGTACACACTAAACGTGTTAGTTGAGGAATTATTGTTAAATATGGCTCAAGAAGTATCTGACACTGTGTCTGTGGCCAATTAGGATGTGGGCGATGGCAGGAACGTGCCTTTGTTATACATTGTCCGTTTGAGTATGAGGATTGACGAATGAGCGTATAACCCAACTCTGGTATCGAAGATGGTACGTTGTTTGTTCACTATATCGCAATAAAACAACAATCAACCTCAGCGGGTACTTTGCAGTGAAATGGATATATTGACTACACGAAACGGTCTAGGAATATGCTGCAGACACTTCTGGGGAAAATCATGAGTGCTAGTAAAATTGAGGTTGACGCAGAAAGCCTATTTGCGAAGATGGACGAGGTTGTAGAAGATACGTTATCTGCAGTGAAAAAGGTGGTATTTAAAAATTGCATGCATATTCATGTTGTTCATCAAATTATTTGTAGGACTGCCTTACTTTCCTCAAAGCTCTCCTTCCAGCCCTTCCATCCAACAACTTGCACGTTATATCAGCAATCATTCCTGAAGCAGTTGTTAAGAAAGGGAAAGAGAGGTTATGTGAGAGGCTTAGAGGGATCACACAAAGAGGGGGGATAGTGGACTCAGCTCGCTCTCTTGCGGCTTGCTTCATTGTCTGTTAATTAGTTAGTCTATATATACTATGTAGGTATGTCTCAGATGTAGAATGTATGATGGAAGGTATTCCATCATCGTTCGTCATTGCTTGTAATGTAGTTTATATCATCTGAGACATACTCTTGTGTAGTCTCGTCTTAACACTCCCCTTCAAACTCTTACTAGGTCTAGTAGACTTGTAAGATGTTTGCTTACAGTATGTATAGATAGTTTAATCATTATAACTGCATTGTACAATTGTTCGTTTGTGTAACACGTTTATAACTTGATGTAGTTAATAATAATATTATTAGCATTATAGTAATGCATTGTCTGTTCTGAATGTCATCCACTTTGTGTTAAGTTCGTCCAATGTTATATTAATTAAGTATATTTAATTAGTTTGTTCATTCATAATATACTGTTCAATAACAGTATTGTTATCACAATAGATTGTTTGTAAATGTTATTAAATAATTTGTAAATGCTTCAGAGACCTGCAGAATCTTGTCAGCATACATAGGTATGTATATACACATATTTAAATCATAAATGCAATTGCTCGTTTTGTTTTATTGTTTGTTATTCAGTCATATCATTTGTTATTAAGTTTGTTTGAGTACTCTAGTAATTTCCTTTTACTTCACTGTGAAACTAATGAATCATGCTAGTAAAATGTATATTTGATGTTGTAATAATATCCTTCTTTAATCATTGCTGTCCATGTTTGTCTACATTTGTATATACATTAAGCATTCAGTAATAGCTGATTTATGTCTTTAGATTGAAGTGTTACATTAATTGTATATTATAATATCAATAATAATATTTGTTTTTGCTAGATTGCTTCATTCTGAGATTAATGAGGTTTTATACTAATGTATATTTGTTGCATAGATGTTATGTCTGGCTGCAGGCAGTTCACTATGTGTCTAAGTGCATCATATATGTATTATATCATGAATGTATTGTTTGTTCGTTTGCTTTACATTATTGTTTATATCTGTATATTAATTTATTAATGTTATGTTTGTTAATTGATTGTTTCTAATACATTCTGAGTAACTATACAATCTGTTACATTGTTTCTTTAATAGCCAACATAGTTATCCATTGTAAATCATTACTAACATGCATTTGTATTATTTATCATTAACAATGTTATTGTGAATTGTTGCAATTATAGTATTATATATATATATGTGTATGTTACAGTTCTCTACTCTTGTACCTTCAGTTCTAAGGGTTCCACACCCTTCTGTACCAGAACTCAGGACTTCTGTCCCTTGGGGGCACTGTCTATAGACTATATGTGTGCTGACTCTTGCTACTACCCTTCCTTACTTCATCATTCCATTCCTTTGACCACCCCTTCATTCTTTGTATCATTCTATAGTCTCTTACCCTTTGTCCATCCCTTCATTCTTTGTACCTTTATCTTTAACATTCCTTTCTTTCATTCTTCATAGCTTATCATTCTTAAGTAGCTCATACTCTCTGAGTACTCTTGTGTAGTTTAGTATATATAAGTGTACAAGATCAGACTGGTCCTGTAGTCTTGATCTTGTCTACTCTAGGTAGTCCTGTACTCTTAGGCTCACTCTATATACTCTACTCTTGTCTCACTCTCTCTCTCTGCCTGTTCTGCAAGTTCTGACTATGTTCTAGTACTTGCATTCTGTATTTCTGTTATGTAGGATAGTTGTAGCTTGGGTCCCCTTACTAAGCCTTCAGGTCCCCTCTACACTGTTACTGACATCAGATCAAGACTACCTATTACTACCCTACAACTCTCCTACATTTTGAGCATCAGTACTCACTATTGTGTTAATCTCTTTTCTTTGTCCTGACCCTTCTACATTTTTAAAATTTTAAACCCCTTTTAAACTTTTACTACCCTTCTTCTATTCATTACCCCTTTTAGTTTAGTGCCAATTCCTTTGTAGTGTAAATATAGACCCTCCTACACTAACCACCACCCCTACTGTCCTACTGGATCAGTAGTTACAAGCAGAACTAACTTAATATGTGTAGACTTCTATCTAAGAGGCCTTTACTAACTACATACCCTCAGCCTCTTCAGAACCTGTTTCAATTGTTCTAGAAGTTGTAACCTGTTCTAGAAAGAAAGTACATGTAGCCTACTCTTTAGACTTTAATAGGTAGCACTTTGAGGACTTCTAGTACTAAGTTGAACTATATGTAGCTACTACTTCAACCAATCTATTCTCAGATCTCAATTGTGTCCTATTTGTCCTCTCCTTTATAAAGGAAGGTAACACAGCCACCTAGGCCTAGAACTGGATCAAAGGCCATTGGATTAGAAGCCTAATCTGACTTTAGAACAATGAGTCATACTTGGAATTTATAAGGCAGCTCTGTACTTCCTTCATTAATCTAAATGAGAAGTGTAATACACAGAACAAGCTTGTATCTCTGTAACAGGGCAAACATTCTACTAATGCCTTCTTTCAGGAGTTTGATATCTTAGCCTAGAAGGCAGGATTTGTACTTGGGTTCAATAATGTCCTTATCAGAATGCTTGAAAAAGCTCTTCACTCAGAACTAGTCAATAAGATCCTTAGAATAACACTAGAACTGGTCACTTACACTGAGTAGAAAATGTATACCATTTCCTTCAACCAAGCTACAGTCTGAATGTGTCAAGTCTGTACAGAATGCTTACACATGTGTTTAGCTCTAACAGTTCTAAGCCTTTAGATTGATCTGCCTATAATTTACAATCAATCTGTTCTGATAGACATTAGAGAAGCCTGAAAGTAAGGAGCATACTTTGCCTGTAGAAAGTCAGGGTACTAGATTAAGGACTGTCTACAGAAGTAACAGTATATCTGTCAGGTCATTAGAGTAATAATGAGTGACAAGCAGGATTTGTAGTAAGAAGCCTTTTCTGCAAATCTAGAAGTCACCTTAGAACTCCTAGACCCTGACTATATACTCTAGGATTTTGTAGAGGCCTAACAGTAAATGTAGTACTGAAGGGCTATAACTCAGATTTTTTAATAGCCACTTTTGATTCAATAGACACTGTAGGATTAGAAGTAAATAAAGTAAGAAAAGTAGAAAAAGTAGAAAAAGTAGAAAAAATAAATTAACAAAATTATTTATTAGAAAGAAAAAAGTTGGAAACAAAAGTAGATAGTTCTCCTATTTCTTCTGATTCTTTTGATTCTTCTCTTCACACTTTATCCAAGTCTAAATCTACACAATCCAACCTGTTACTTCTACATTCTAAGATCTTAGAATGTTCAGAACACTACCTAGCCCTGTTTACTACTCAGTAGTTTGTTTATAGTATTAAGTAGGGATAGTCTCAGCTGAGTTCACAGCTAAGGACATAGGTCTGTCCTTGTTGAAAGAGAGAGGTTAATAAGGAAATGTTAGTACATATACTTACTCTCTTAAACAATAAGACTGTACAAGCTGTACATTCCCTTCAGAACAAGTAGTAGTTCATCTGAGAATGTTCTGAGTACTAGCTCTAGGTCCCTGTCCTCTTGGCTCCCTTCTTAGAATCTCTCTAGATTCAAACAATAGCTCTAGTAAACAGTAGATACACTAGTTTGTGTATTAATAAGGCCTTTGTGTAGGAACACTACCTCCCTACTTAATACATTCTACTTCTGATCCTAGTATACAATACAGACAGAACCCTGAACCAGAATGGTCAGATTACTAAGTTTGTCCAACTACAGATGACTATTTAGGATTATGAGGAAAGTATTGAGTTTAGAGTCACTAACCTTAGAAAGATAGATGTCTTTATCAGATTTGAATAGCTTAAAGCTTACAACCCTACTATTAACTAGTTAGAGTAGACACTTGTGTTCAATTAGTGTTCTGAGTCTTACAGCTACCTTATACTACTGTTCTGAGTAAATACAGACACTTCTAATGTTACTAACAGTTCTGATGAAGGTGACTAGTTGTTCTTCTTTGATTAGGATAGATATGTAAATACATATTCTAGTCAAAGCAGAACAGAGTCAATCTAAAGAATGTCTAAGACAGAACCAGTCTAGAACCCTCTCAGAATAACTCTACTCTAGAACACATATAGACTCAGCTTGCTGGATTTTGTCTAAGAGTTCCCTAAAGTCTTTAGTGAAGAGGAATTTGACTAGCTTCCTAAATACTGTCTCTAGAATTATACAATTGAATTGACTAAGGGTTTCCAACCTAAGGATTATAAGGTCTACCTACTTAACAGAGACAAGTAGGAGGTGCTTAACAAGTTCCTTTAGGAAAATCTTTAGAATAGCTAGATCTGACTCTTAAAGTCCTTTATAGCCTCCCCTTTCTTCTTTATCAAAAAGAAAGATAGGAAGCTCTACCTAGTCTAGGATTATTATTGTCTTAATAAGAGTACTGTCAAAAACAAGTACCTGCTCCCCCTGATTCAGGAGCTCATTAATAAGACACATACATTCAGGGTTTTTACTAAGTTGGACATTTGATAGGAATACAATAACATTTGAATCTAAGACAGAGATGAGTAGAAGGCTGTATTCTAAACTAATTGTAGATTGTACAAACTAACTATAATGTTCTTCAGACTAACTAACTTGTCTACAACATTCTAGTCATTTATGAATCACATCCTTACAGATCTGATTAACTCAGAGTATGTTAGTGTGTACCTAGACAACATTCTAATCTTCACCTAGACAGTTGAGCACTATTACTGACTAATTCAAGTGGTTCTACAACAGCTCTAAGATAATAAACTGTTTCTCTAAGAAGTAAAGTACTCTTTTGTACAGGAGTCAGTAGATTATCTAGGCTTTGTAATTAGTAGAGGAGAGGTCTGTATGAATCTAACAAAGGTAACTACAGTTTAGAACTGGCTACAACCTTAGAACCTGAAACAGGTCTAAGTGTTCCTTAGGTTTGTAAACTACTACTAATACTTTATTTAAGGCTTTAGTACTATTGTCTGGCCCCTTCACAATCTTACTAGCAAAGATGTTCCTTAACAATAGAATGATTAGTAGCAGTCTGTGTTTGAGTCCCTTAAGTAGGCTATTACTAGCAAGCCTGTATTAATAGTTCTGACAGTTGTAGACAAGTTCTGAGTTAAAGCCAACTCTTCTGACTTTGTGAATAGAGTAGTACTGTCCTAGTTTATTGACAGAAAGTAGTGTCTAATAGTATTCTGATTAGAATCCCTCTCTGTAACAGAACAGAACTACTCTATCTATAACAAGAAACTCCTTGTAATTGTCTGTTCCCTAGAGGAGTAGTGTTAATATCTTCTTAGTACTGTACAGAAGTTTGAGATTTAGAGTAATCACCTTAATCTCTAGTACTTCTGAGTGCCTCAGAAGCTCAACTGCTACTAAGCCTGCTAGATGTTAGAACTATAGAACTTTGACTTTGTACTAACTTACAAACCTAGAATACAAATGACAAAAGCTGATTTACTCTCAAAACAAGTAGGTTATAAAAGGGGGGAGAATAATAACAAAAATCTTGTTCTTCTAAACAATTCCTGTTTCATGTCTAAGACAATCTGAGAGATCTGACTTGAATCCAAGGATGTTAACTTTGTCACTTACATATAGTAAGCTCTAAGACACACACAGGACTAGGTTGTAGTGAAGCAGCTAAAGAAGTAGGCAAGGGATTAGGAGGAGGATAAGGATGAATAGGTTTACTAGGAAGGCTAACTATACATTCTAAAGGATTGGAAGCTGTAGGAGGACATTGTCTAAGCTTATCATAACAATCCAACTGTAAAACATTTAGACTAACACAAAACACAGGAACTCATTACTTGGAACTACTAGTAGTTCAGAATGTAGAGGGAAATCCTAAAGTATGTAACTAGTTGTAATATATGCTAACAGACTAAGGCCTACTAGACAAGGGTTCAGACTCCCCTACATCTGTATTAGATTCTAGATCACTCTTAGGAAGAAGTCTTAGTGAACCTGATTAGTAAGCTACCTGAGTCTTAGGGTTACAACACTATCTGTATAATTGTTAACTGATTCTCTAAGCAAGTCTACATAGTTCCAACCTGAACAGAACTCACTTCTAAAGGTATAGTGTGTATTTATCAGGATTATGTCTTCTAGTTACATAGACTCCCTCAGAAGCTTATTCATGATTGTGGACTATAATTCAAGTTGAAATTCATACAAGACTTGTATGTACTTCTCAGAATTTAAGGGAACCCTTCTACTACTTATTACCTACAGACTGACAGTCAAACTGAGTGAGTCAATCAGGAGATCAAACTCTACCTCTGAATGTTCATCAATTATTAGTAATCAGATTAGTCTGAATAGTTAGCTCTGACAGAATTTGTACACAATAACTAGTAACACTCTGTAACAGGACAGTCCCTGTTCTTCCTCAATTATGAGAGACATCTGTACTAGGAGACAGTTCTAAACCAGAACAGTAGTTCTGAATCTGTAACAAACTTTGTAGAACAGATACACAGAACCAGGGAGGATGTACAAGCTCTTTTAGAAAAGGTAGTGTAGGTTATAAAGTAGAACTATAATTAGAAGAGGTCCACAGCTAAGGATTACTAGCCTAGTGACAAAGTTATACTAGAAGCTACTAACCTAACCACAGATTGCCTAATGAAGAAGTTGGACAACAAGTGCTTCAGACCCTTTGTCATTAAAAAGAAGGTCAGTGTCTCTACCTATAAACTCCAACTTCTAGTAACATAGAAGCACATACACTCAGTGTTCAATAAGGTTCTATTGTCTTAATACTATAATTCTAGTTTTTCTTCACAACAAAGACCCTCTCTACCTCTACCAGAACTTATTAGCTCTAAACTGGAATACAAAGTAGAGTACATAGTAGATACTAAGCTAGTACACAGAAAGCTTAAGTTCCTTATCTACTAGAAGGGATACCTGGTTGAAGAACACACTTGGGAACCTGCTAAGAATCTTACTCATACTACTAAGACAATCTAAGACTTCTATCAACTTCATCTGAGTACTCTACATTAACTCTGCCTTACAGATTTCCAAACCCTACTGTTCCAACCTATACCTGAGCTACTAACCAAGCCTAATGTTTACTAATCAGGACAATTGGTTTTAGAGAGGGGGTGATGTTACAGTTCTCTACTCTTGTACCTTCAGTTCTAAGGGTTCTACACTCTTCTATACTAGAACTCAGGACTTCTGTCCCTTAGGGGTGCTGTTTATAGACTATATACATACTGACTCTTACTACTACCCTTCCTTACTTCATCATTCCATTCCTTTAACCACCCCTTCATTCTTTGTATCATTCTATAGTCTCTTACCCTTTGTCCATCCCTTCATTCTTTGTACCTTTATCTTTGACATTCCTTTCTTTCATTCTTTGTAGCTTATCATTCTTAAGTGGCTCATACTCCCTGAGTGCTCTTGTGTAGTTTAGTATATATAGGCATACAAGATCAGACTAGTCCTGTAGTCTTGATCTTGTCTACTCTAGGTAGTTCTGTACTCTTAGGCTCACTCTATATACTCTACTCTTGTCTCACTCTCTCTCTCCACCTGTTCTGCAAGTTCCAACTATGTTCTAGTACTTACATTCTGTATTTCTGTTGTGTAGGATAGTTGTAGCCTGGGTCCCCTCACTGAGCCTTCAGGTCCTCTCTATACTATTACTGACAGTGTATATTATGACTATTGTTCTTTGCTTTTTCTTTTTGCAAAGAATAATGTATTATAACACAATCCACATATAATTAATATATTGGATTATATTTACTATAATTGTCTCCTAGCATTCTTTAGTTAATCTAGTACTATACACAATTGTAGTATTTGTTCAACATTTTATTTGTTAATTGGTTTGCTAGGTAAAACATTTTATATATCAGTTTTATTTATTTTATTTGAATCATTGTATAGATATACCTATTAGTATCTATCTAATGTATTTCATAGTATTATAATACTGTTCACACTTGTATTAATCACACAGTAAGGGCAAATTAATTGTTTGTACAAGAATCAATTTAATAGTTTTATTTAATTATATGTATGTGCTCCATACTTGTTTATATAGTTATTATCTGTGTATTGTTCAGTTGTAGTTGTGAATTATATTGCAATTATATTCATATTATCCTATGGATATATTATTTATTGTTTTATGTATGTTCCAAAGTATTATTTTTGTTATTCATCACTTTTATCTATGAACTATAGTCTGAATTGATGAATTATTTTGTTACATAATGTGATAATTGTCTGTATATTATTTATTTTCGTATTAAACACTGTTAAGTTAATTATATTATTATATTAATATTATTTGCCAAGTATGAGCATTTGTTTCATAGTAGAATTATTATTTATTTAATGTTGAAGTTCAATCACACATTGTGTTGACTCCTGTTATTTAGTTCCAATCAATGTAGTTTTGCTTTGTACCAAATGATTTACCTTTATGATCCATTATGTCTGTCTGTAACTTCTATCACTTAGTTAGTGCTTAGTCTGTGAATTTCATTATTCTTGAATTTTGTTATTCTATTTTTCATAGTGTCTGTAGTGTTATACTTTTTGTTCTGTTGTTTATATTTAGTTATTAATTTTTCGTGCATATTATCCATTTTCTCCCCTTCAATTCAAGAAGGTATTTCTTTAAAGAATTGGATATTTCTTTAATGTTTATTAATTGTTGTTATAATATAATATTTATATATAATAATTGTAATTGCTTTCATGGTTTGATTTCTAATTATTAGTATTTTAAAGTAGTGCATAATGTTTGTTATGTTCTATAATAAGTAATTTAAATGTTATTACTATTATATCTTTGTTACTGTTAACGTTTGTCAACTTATATAATGTGTATTTTGTTTGTTATAGTAGATAAGTACACATTATGTATAATATACAAGTTTTGTTTGTGCTTGTTATCTTTTATTAATTATTGTTTGTAATTATGAATGAATATTTTGTTTTTGTGTTGAAAACATATAGTAATTTGTTTGTTTCTGTATAATATTTGTTTAATAACATTATAATTATTATTCATGTAGCACTTTTAATAAGTGTGCTGAGTTTTATTAAGTGTGCTCACATCCATTATTACCTATTTTATATTATACTGTCTGAGATAATAGCTTAAACATTTTATTAATTTATTTAATCATATTATATTATGATTGTTTTTGATTGTAATTATTATAATAATGTGTTCATAATAATAATATTTGTATTATTTGTTGTAATAGCCTTATCAGCTTAATACTTTGCTCCTACAAGCTACATTGTCACAATGTAAATTTAATAATCATTTGTTAAAGTATATACACTGTACAGTTGATGTTACTGTTACAACTTCGAAATTTATTATATAATCAGCTGCTGTGATAACACATTCTGTGTAATTAAGTTGTATTAATGTGTTGTTTTGAGTATATTAGAGATATAATTCTTTTGTTCATTGTTAGTATACATTTACACAATTGTATTAATGTGTAAAGTAGTATCATTTGTTTAATAGTTATAATTTTTGTACTTGTCTTGTACTGTAATCAGTATTTATACATTATAACATTATTCTTTTGTGTGTAGTTAGTTTATATGCTCTGTAGCATTGTTTTTTGGTTTGTAGTTATTTATTATACTTTTGTATATCCATACTTGTCTGTATATCTTAGATATGCATATTATATTTGGTATCCAATAAGTAATCATAATATCTGACATGTAACTGCTGAATCTGACATGTTTCATAATAATCACTCAACTGTATTATGTGTTAGTTATTATATTGTTCTGTATTTGTTCCATTAGTTCTATCTGTATTATTATCATTATCATTGTTATTATTGTTGTTATTATAGTGTCCACAATTGTATTATTGTTTATAATACATGTTAAATGTTTTATTTATTCGATTTAATATACTGTTTAGTATATATGCACTTGTTTTGAGCATTAATTGTTCAGTCATGATATTACTATATGTGTTATTATTTGATTTATGCTATAACATAGTATGTTTGTTCATTGACAGTGTTAATCATTTGTACTATTGTAATGTTAATAGTAGAAGAGTAGCATTTGCTTTATTAATCTTTTTAACATTTGTCTGTAGTATGATCAGTTAATTTATTATAACATAATCTCTGTGATATTATAGAATATTTTAGCATTTAATAATCATAGTAAGTGATACTCATTGTAGTTTCAATGTCACCTGCATAGATTATGTTACTACTGGGCCAATGATCATAATCACTAAGATGACAATCATATAATGTCTAGGTTGTATGTAGTATAGTGGATTGTGTGTCTGTAGTGTATTGATTTGTGTTTGGGATACTCAGACAGGTGAGTCAAGTTCTGTGTTGTAGTATGCTGCATGTGTGCATGTGATGTGTAGAACTGTATAGAGTATAGACATAGTAGAGTGTAGATAAAGTGTAGGTAGGGAGCTCAAGGCTCATAACCTGTTAAGAAAGGGAAAGAGAGGTTATGTGAGAGGCTTAGAGGGATCACACAAAGAGGGGGGATAGTGGACTTGGCTTGCTCTCTTGTGGCTTGCTTCATTGTCTGTTAATTAGTTAGTCTATATATACTATGTAGGTATGTCTCAGATGTAGAATGTATGATGGAAGGTATTCCATCATCATTTGTCATTGCTTGTAATGTAGTTTATATCATCTGAGACATACTCTTGTGTAGTCTTGTCTTAACAGCAGTGCTTGGTACAAAGGAGCTGCCTGAGAATGCCTGCCTAGCTGCATTTGACTCAATAGTCACAATGGCCTACAAGATGAAGGAAGGCAGTAAAACATACTTTAGTACTCTCTATTTTTCTGTAATTGTTAGGAGAATGTGTTCTCTAAGTTGATAGTACAGTCTGATTGTAAATTAAGCTTACAGCCTTTACACTAACTATATTCTAAGCTACTAAGACAGGATATTATGTAAGGAACAAGAAAGATACAAGAGTCAAAAAAACTAAAGAACTACTATATAAAATAAGTAGTATTTATAATGTAGAGAGGACTAAAAGGCTTAGAAACAAAATAAAAAGAGTAATAAAAGTATGAGACAATAAACAAAACATATAAAGGTAAAAAGGAATAAAGAGAACAGAGAGTATTGAGTAAATAGCTTGACCAGGCTAAAACTTAGTAAAATGGGAAAGGTCAAAGGAAGCTATAAAGTAACCGCCACTAGTAGACACTAAGTGTGTACAATCCTGTACTTCAATCCAGCAGTGTCTCGATTGCACCGTAATGTAACATTCCTCTCTGTCTTTGTTTTTCTAGAAGAAATATTCAGGAGGTGTGTAAGTACTAGCATGACCCTGTCTATCCCTAAGATTACCTACGAGATCGCTACCTCCGCAATGCCGCGGCGAACATAGGTTTTAAGTTTGGACAGAGTACAACAACGGATGGTCATCACAACATTATTGGATGAAAGAAGACGCCGGAAGAGACCTTTGACGTAGCGGGTGCAGTAGGCGCTGCGCAAGTTCGCTTCTAGTGCGATTCGGCATTCCGCGACTTTGCTTGATGGTGACTAATTTTATGTTAACAAAAATCGTTGAGACCGCTAAAGTCTTGAGCGCTGTGTGTCTATGCCTTGCATGAGAATATCTCGGTTGCCTTTGCTATTCGTACTCCAGGCGATGACTGTCTGTGCTAGAATGATCAAGCTCAGCGTGTGACGGCGGGTGCAGTTCATCTGGATAAATCTTCAGCGTCCGCTGCATACAACTGACAGCTTTTGATCTTATCAAGCTTTGGGGATGGACTGTGGGGTCTTTGTTTGATCTTCTTGCAAAATATATTAGAAGGGGTCAAAAGTGAGCTTCTGCCGCACCATCCGCACGTCCTTGTCGGAGGTAGGTAACCAAGTCATTTCGTTTAGCCTCGTATCCAAGGGGAATAGACTTTTTCTGAAGCGAATTCTGGACCTGCGTCTTACTTATTTCCAAAATCTGTCAAGGCATTTTGGGTAGTGGGACCTTTTCCGTCTCCTTCAAACAAGCTGTCTCACTATTTGAACCATTAGCTTCATTTTTGCGCGGGCTTGTGAGTCTGCTGTGCACACTCCATCATTCTCCTTCCTCCAGGCCCAGCTTTTCTCTCTCCCCTCCTTCCAAAGCGCTAAAGACAAGGATATGCCCGACTCTTTGGGTGAGGTCACTCCGGCCCAAGTGGTACAAGGCATACGAGATGCGAATACAACGCGCTACATCAGTGGTAAATATTTCCCCTCACCCTTCATCAATTTGCTCTTCGTCTTCTACTATTATCTAATAAAACCCATTGTAATCCATGATTCACAGCGATAGGGCTTGTCCTTTTGCTTTATAACCACATACTCAGCTTTCCCGACGAGGTAGAATTTATCTGGAGTGCTAGGTCTTCCTTCGCGAAACATGTCTTCCTCCTGAACCGTTACGTCGTCTCAGTCGCACAAATATGTGTCGCGGTCCGTAAGTAACCTGTATCATTGTTGGTTTTCCTGCGCCACTTACTCTTGAATCACATCATTCGTTTGCTCGAAAGTCATGAACCATTTTACTGATGACGCTCTACCTAATGCTGTAAGCCGTACAGTTACGTTAAAAATGGATGCTCACTGAGCCCCTTCTTTTCCAGAGTTGTCAATTAGTCATCACTGTAGCCTTCATCATCGGAATCTGCTCAATCGCAAGCGGGAACGTCCTGGTGATTCTGCGCGTCATTACACTGTGGGACCGCGATAAAGTATGTCCTCCAACGACGGCGTGCATTTTTGCATTTGCTTTCCGCCCATTGCTGAAAACTTCCTTTACTGATTATATAGTACATTGCCTGGCTCATGGCCATCGGTTTCTGCGCTTCATTCACGTCCACAGCAGTTTTCGCGATCATTGTCCTCGTCAATGCATACTGTGAGTGTTGGACAAGTCCTTTGTGCGCCTAGGTTAGTTAATAGTCCCATGTTTCTCTCAATTCGATGTATAGCTGGTTTTATGTACGTGCCCTTCGCACATACCTGTGTGTCCACCATCAAGTCTCCGGCTCTTCCTGGTGTCTGGGCTTCTCCGGTACGTCCAAACAGAGATTGACTCTCGCTACATTTTTTTCTGTAATTGACGTTAGTGCTTGCGTTGACATTTAGCTCATCTTCGAAGTCATGGTACTCACGCTGGTCATCTATAACGCACTCAACCGGCCTCGTGGGAGCACTACGCCGTTGCACCGTGTCCTGCTCCGTGATGGGATTCTTTTCTTTGCTGTGCGTCCTGTGTCTATGATTTGCCTATTCGTAACAATCTTATTGATCCTTAATTAATTAACCTTGAAAATCGTGTCAGTCTCTCGCAAGTGAGTTATTTTGCCAATTTGTATGGGTTGCGTCCCTACTCATGAGCTCGCTTGTCGCAGCTCTACGAACAATAAATTTAATCGTGGCTATAATTTCAAGGGTAGGTTTACAAGGCTAGGTATATGCTCTCTCAACATGCTTGTGCTAACTGTTTTGAACTAGCCAACCCTCGTCTTTAGCGGTGTATTGTAAGTAGCATCCATCATTGTTCCCATACCCACAGAATCGCACAGGCGCACTTACTCGATTTACCTAATACGCATGAAGCTTCCTCTGGTCAATGACGACACTCGTACTCAACCACTCGCTCCTCAACATCCACAAAGCATCGGCAAAGTCCGCACATATACGCCTACCAAGTCGTACATCGTATCGTGGACATAGTCGACAGCCGAGTGACATTCTCACACCAAGTAAGTATCGTCGTTCCAGCGTGGTCCATTCATAAATTGAGCCTGGTTGGTAGCTTATTCATAGGCAGAAAGGGCACACTGCTGGTGCAGGACCGGTGGCCTAGATTCCCTTTCCAGACCTGATTGTAACACCAATGGGAGAGAGATGGTACCCGGAACTCGGTGTGGCGTGCTGAACGCAGTCAGAAGTCTCCGTTGAAGTAGATACTGTGCTCTATATGTACTAGGAGTAAGGGAATTATGTATTTTTAGTCTTAAGTACGCACTAAACGTGTTAGTCGAGGAATTTTTGTTAAATATAGCTCAAAAGGTATCCGACACTGTGTTTGTGGCCAATTAGGATGTGGGCAATGGCAGGAGCGTGCCTTTGTTATACATCGTCGGCTTGAGTATGAGGATTGACGAATGAGTGAATAACCCAACTCTGGTATCGAAGGTGGTACATTATTTTTTCGCTATATCGCAATAAAATAATAATCAACCTTGGCGGATACTTTGCAGTGAAATGGATATATTGACTACACGAAACAGTCTAGGAATATGCTGCAGACAAGAAATGAGCGACGTGTATATGCAAGGGGAAAGAAAACCCAAAAGCCTGTAAAGAACGTGGAGAGTTGTAATAAGAATAAAGGAACGAAAGAAATTGCGTGAACCCAGAAGCAAATCCCAATATGTACACGTACATCTCCTCAGCACTGGTACCTACCACGGCACAAGTACTACTTCTTCCGTCCCGGAATTAGACAGAGTAAACTATAGTAATGTGTGAATCAAGAAGAGACACATGAGAGTAATAATAACGGGAGCGACGAGGGTTTTCAATCATGCCATGCGGAGCTTGCATTGCTGTGAGAGTCTGGAACGTATGTAGGTAGATAATGCTGGAATCGGTACTGGAGGAGGAATCTGATAACGCAGCCAGATATGCTACTATACTCGAATGATCTCCCACTATGCGAAAAATGGTGTGCCGAGTGTGAAGAACTTGTTTAAGATTAGTCTGCTGAGAGTTTGAGCTCGACGCGCGGGTGCGAGTCTCTCCGTCTCCGCTCGACGAGAATATAGCTCACTGAACAGGGCAATATTTTTATTTTAACCTTCATGAGTGAAAGTTCTTGGAAAGTCTGGATTAGGAAGGAACGGACCTATGAGTTGTTCGAGGGATTCTACGACCTCGGGTTTGATTTCTAGCCAGGCGTGCTTGGACATACGCATAACGAAGAAGTGACGCTTGTGTTTGTGCTTGATAACTAGAGGCTCTTTGTTGTCACCATCTGCTCGAATCAACTGCGGAGCCGTTAATTCACTATTTTCTTACGAACTAAATTAAGTTCAAGGTATCTCACCTGTAATTGTCGATTGTGCGTTTTCCAGCGATAAGAGACGCCGGAGTTGGAGTTAAAGACACCACCTCTGCTGACAAAACACTTATCGGTAACAGTTACGATGAAAACGAATGATGCAAAACACACGTTTTCTTCGGCGTGTAGTGAAGCCACTCCCGTGCGTCGGTCCATGCTGCGTTCTCATCCTTATCGAGGCCAAATCGTACGCGAGGCTCGCGCTTGGGTTCTCGCTCGATCTCGGCGACGGTGATCATCTGCTGAGAGTCGATATCGAGTTTCTTGATCTTTGTGATAGTAGGGTGCCAGAAACGAGTGACGATCTCGTAGTATAGTGTGTCGTCATCGACAGCGATCGTCGTGTTGCGCAGGGAGTTAGCAGTAAAGACCATCTTGTGTGGTGGATCGGCTTTCTTTGGAGGAGGCATCGTGACGGGCACTGCACTTGCGGGAGCGAGACAAGGATGGAAACGGGTCTGGCTTGAGGCAACACGGACATAGTCGTTTGGAGGACCGGCTTTATAGGTAGGCCTCTGGCTCCCTCTGGTGCATACCCACAGACTGCAGTTCACCCGCGGAAAAGGATCCCACGGAGGGACCGGGCCAGCCAAGGCAGCGTCTCGCTAAGCATAGCCCGCAACGTCATTGGAAGGCCCCTGCCGATGATTGGATAGTCTGGACAGCATTCGGTTGCGCGGGGTGGGTATGAGAGCGGTCTGTCATAGCAGGCGTGGTAAGATAGACACCAAAGATGATCGAAAGGCGAGCGCAGGATTGGCTGACACAGCTTGTGGGATCAGTGGAAATGAAACTCCGGTTACTGTGGATCAGTGTTCCCCAGCGCGTTCCGTGTTAAATTTTCTCAGAAATCGGTCGCCGAGTGGTTCGGCGACAAGCGTGCAGTGTCCTCAGTACGTTACGCATTGCCACTAAGCTAGTTGTACAGCTCTGGAAAGCCAGAAATCTTGGCGATAATCAAGGGACTCAAGGCACTTCCGAGTCAGATGACGACATGAACACTAGAACTGATGAAGGAGGGGAAGCTGAGCTGTTCCTTAGTCTTAACCATTTGGTGATGCTGCAAGATAGTCCAGCTTTATTGGTGAGAAATGCGACATGAGTGAAGCCAGAAGAGGGAGAAATGAATCCGATATTCGGTGCCGTGAGACGGCTAATTCAGGAAATACCATATTGGGTAGACAAATCACACATAATCTGCAGCATTGGTTTTGTTTCAATATTTGACACCGCCTAATTGTGATTTCTGACATTGCATTTTCAGTTTCTGGGAAGCCGGGAGACCGTTCCTTCCACCGATATCTGGTATCCTTCAATGCGAATTATACGTTGAGGGTACTGCAACAGAACTGATTACAATAACGCTGTGAAGATCTAACAAGAATGCCTAATTGGGCGATCTGTTGTTGAACTGAATTGCCAGCCAGGCATCTGTCTGTCCTTGTGTTCTCCAGCTCTACTCAGCAACAGACATCCTCTGACAGTCCTGCCTGCCCGCTCCGTCACGTCGGCCGTGAGGTGCGACAATCGTGCGGTGAGCTGACTGAATAAGTCACCAGCAATCCCGCAACGCGGGTGCAACACCCGTCAAGCACCCCGAGCACGCCGTCAACATAAATTCGCGACTACCATCGCGCTATCAAGAAATCACCCAACTTTCTCTACGACCCCATGTTGTATTTCGCGAGCCCAATCCAAGCCGACATGATTAGAAGACCACAGAGGTCAGATAGTTTTCAGCTAGGAACCGATTCACAAGATGCCATGCTAGCAAATTTACCGGAGGAGCTGCATGACATGCGGCGCGTTCAGGCGTATGGACAAGAGGAGGATCTAAAGGAGGCGCTAGGGAAAATGATCGGACGTGTCGAGCAGCTAGTATGTCCCTTTGTCTAGTTACAAAAATTTTGAGTCTTACGTGTATCAGAGTGCAATGCTCAACCAGGCTCAAAAAAGCCAGATCGAACTCGAAACAAATCTCAAACTCGCGAGATCAAATTTGCAACTCGCACTAGCGAACAATGAAATGCTCGAAGATGCACTGCGGCGAGAAAGTGCAATCGGGAGTAAGGACGTAGGGTGGCGACGTCGCAGCGACCGGCCAGACTCTAGACAAGGACACCACCAGAAAGAGCTCTCCGACGGAGGGTCTCGACCTCCTTCAAGACAAGGTTATGGGTCGGCGCAGACAACACCAACGAGCGACGTGATGGCATCCCCGAGTGTGCCGGAGTCGCCCATTGTGAAGCCCGCAACTTCACCGGTTCCTGACAAGCCGCAGCAGCAGGACTCGCGCTTTTTCCGGTTCCGCTTTGGTTCGTCCTCGGCATCGACGAGTCCGAACCCGAATGCCGGTCCCTCGCGCCCTCGCACGCCTCCCGCGTCAGCGGGGGCTATCCCCGGAGCACGTCGGCCCGTTGATGTACTCCGCGAACGGGACGCATCTCATCTTACGAGTGCTTCACTTCCAAGCCTTGTTGCAAGTAATAACAAACGCGAAGACGAACTCGTCGCGGAGCTTGCTTCCGTAAACGCAAAGCTCGAGAAAGTATCCAAGGAGAAGAGCACACTCGAGCAGGAGGTTGAGGGACTCAGCCAGGCTCTATTCGAGGAGGCAAACAAAATGGTCGCACAGGAGCGAATCAAGTGCGCAGAGATTGAAGAAGAACTTCGACAGGTCCGACAAGAGAAAGAGGCATTGAAGAGCGCGATGCGAATAGTTGAGCAGGAGAACGAACGTCTCAAAAGTCCTATTCCAGCTTCAACTTCAACAGCTTCCTTGCCTAACGCGTCTACAAGTTATCCGGCCATTGTAGAAGATGATTCTACCCCACGGGGTTCACGCCCTATCTCACACGTTCGTCGGAGAAGCCAGGGTGGTAGCATTAGCTCCAGAGGACATTCATCCCGCGCGGCATCAATAAACGAAGAAGAGCACGTCACACGACCGAGATCCACATCCTCGACTCGAGGCTTCCGACAGAAGTCGAGCTCATCAGAACGAGGCTGGGAGTCTTCACCCTCACATGCGTCGATTCCTCTACCGGATTCGGACGCAAGTTCTGTGGTCTCTGAGAAGGAAGCAGGTGTGAAGAGTGACCTGTCTGGTGGTGTCAGGAAGGGTGAAAGTGGAGAAACGAAGGACGCGAATGTGCCCGAGGTACTATTGACTTCGCCCACGTTTCCAGACTTGCCATTTGAGGATTCGCCATGGACTCGTTTATGACGAGTCACTTTCTAGAGTCGCGATGTGCCTATTGTCTCACCGTTCTATTTTCTGGGCACATTTTTCTTCGTTTTTTTGCCGTTTAATTGCCGTTTAAATGTTCAATCCCGCAGGTCCTCTGGGAGGGCATGCGCAGAATTAACGTTAATATTTGAAGTATTAAGTTAAATAAGTATGTATGTATCAGTAGCACAGTAGCAGATCTCCGACATGTTATATACACAGTATCTCAGATGTGCACTCTTCATGTGCGTGTTTCGTCAATAAATTAACACGATGATTATATTGGCATCTTATTGATTACTTTACTTTACTAGAGTATAGAGGACTGCTTCAGCATTCCATATCAAGGCTTCTATTATTACCATATGAGTTTACTCCTAACTTTGGTACTGTCGGCGAGATGTCTGATATATGCCTTAGGACCTAATAGGAGGTTGGGGATCATGATGGCGTTGCCTTCGGTGGCTTTGCTCAGGTTGACTGTGTTGATGATGGTCTCTAGGTGGAGTAGATATAACTTTTTGTAAAAACTGCATTATCATTAAAAGGTTAGTAGCTTATAGTAATAATAAAAAGACCCTAAACGTAAATCAGCTAACTCACACCACACTGTATTGCATCAGACGCTGTCAATCTCTCCTTGTAGTTTGGTTTTAGGCACTTCTTAAGAAATTCAAATGCTATACTGGTTTTAAGCCTGTTATTCCTCAGACAAATAGTTATAGTAGACAAACCAGCTTTTTCCTTATTTAACAGAGAATTTGGGTTTTTAGGACGCAAAGGATCCTTCCATAAAGGCATTTCCAATTCTTCTAAATAAAACCAGAACATTTTCTCTTTAAAAATCTTATCCAAAGCTTTTTGATCTTTATTCCTGCCTAAATTTTATAAATTTAGTGTTAAATAAACTAGTAATGTGAAATTTCTTACATTCCTTTGATTCTTTCATATCTTCACGAGCCCTTCTTCTAGCTATATGCTGACGTATTTGACTGTAGGTCTTCCAATCAACTGGATAAAAGGGGAATTGTATACCATCTTCAGTTTTAGACCACAAATTATAGCATATCACACTATGTACATATTTGTCAGAGGTAAAGCTTGCAAAACGTATCTGTCTGAAGAAGTACTGACGCAAAAGAAAATATATCTGATGTATAAGTCATCTCACGTTTGAAAACTTCAGGTGCAGCATACGGATATGCGGTGTAAACTCCTGATATAAGAACCCTCTCACAAGGTTTGACTTCGCGTGTTCTGCAAGTTATAGTAGTAATTTCAGAATAGATGCTCTAGTGACAAGTACTTAC
This sequence comes from Fomitiporia mediterranea MF3/22, assembly GCF_000271605.1. Taxonomy (NCBI): domain Eukaryota; kingdom Fungi; phylum Basidiomycota; class Agaricomycetes; order Hymenochaetales; family Hymenochaetaceae; genus Fomitiporia; species Fomitiporia mediterranea. The sequence continues at coordinate 3,105,843 of NW_006760391.1, read as the reverse complement.
GCTCCAAAATCAGTTAGCTTAACAATCCTAAAATCCCTAGACACTAGGACATTGTTTTGTCTAAAATTGTTAGTATTACAATCAATGTACAATATGTATTTCAGGTACTAGGTGAACAAATTAAACTTACTTTAAGTCACCATGGACAAAACCTTTGTCATGCATATATTGTAGGCCATGTAGAATTTTTCTGACATTAAAACAGATAACAAAAATCCTGATACATTAATTATATACTGTGGTAAAGTAGAAATCACATACAATACAATTGAAGCAATTGTTGGATCACTAAGGTCTGAACCACTGCTCCAGATTTCAGATGTTGCACAGTGCAAGTCAGTCTCAATAAACTCATATTCAAAACAGAAATAAGGAGGATTGTCTATACAACCATATAGTTGTATCTGTTCAAATCAAGTTCAATGTGTGTGATTGTTTGCCAGAAATTTAAGAGAAGAAAATCAGTCTTACAATATTCTCATGTAATGAAGGATCTTTGGCAAACCAACGAACTAACTCGTATTCTTTCCTTCCTAACACTGGATCAACTACTTTCACTACTTTTGTGTACATGGCCCCTTTAATCCTTTTGTGTACTTGCTGTTACAATAAAAGGTGAACAGTTTACAAGTACAACCTATGTAGAAAGAGTTACCCAGACTTGTCCATTGGTTCCAGAGCCTATGAAACTGGCTTTCACTCCGTCATACCATAGATAACTATCTCTGTCAAACCGGATCTTGGGTTGTGCCATGTAGTATTCTACTTGTAGGCTCCCAAAGCGTTAAATAGCTGAGATGATCTGTACTCTCACTTTTTATATGTGTAGATTTGCCTCACTTCCATATATTTGTAATTGGCTCCAGCTATGCTCTTCAGCTAGACGGTTGCATGGCAAACCTCTGTATTTTAAATTTGAGCCATATAATTACATGCGTAGCGGACAATCGGAGAAGGATATACAAATAACTAGATGTGCAGTGGTCGTACATCGGATGGTGTCGATCATTACCAGTTTAGTAAAAAATATATGTGCAATGACGCGGGACAAGGGTGAGTCCAACTGTGAAGACCCATCCTGCACTTTACTCCGACGTACTCCACTGTCGTCTTTCTTTGCCTCTCTCTCTCTCTTTGTGTTTCTCTCTGCTTACTGCACAACTCTGCCCACCCGCATCTGAGCGGAGGTCGGGGCATCTCGGACGGGTATACTCGTGCAACACTTATCCGCTATGTTTCGTTCTGACCAACATGCGCTCGCTGTCGCAGCCTTGACCGCACTTGGTGAAGACCTCGTTGGCAGACGAGGGCGCGTTGTCATTATGCCCGATGCAGATACTGATGTAGCCATAAACCCACATGTGGACGTCGATGCGCGTGGTCACAGGAGGCGGCGGTCCCGCTCAAGGAGCTCGCGAAGGACGAGGAAGAGGAGGGGCTCTGTTTCGTCCAGGTCCTCGACACGCACAAATCGGACACTTTCGTCATGCTCTAGCACAAAGTCGCTTAGCAAAGCATCCAGGCGTTCGAAGACAGCAGAATCAAAAGCGAAATCAACGACTTCAAAGGCGGCTAGTGCGAAAGCAATGTCGATAGGTAGTGTAGCCAGTGCGTCGAGCCGAAGAAAGACGGTCGTAACAGTAGCGCCACACCCCAAGCCCGAAAAATACGTACCACCACCCCGTGGAACGTTTCGGTCCTCTTATACGCGCCATCTTCGTGCGGATGTTATTGGTGCGCTAGTTTCAGAACTTGAAGGTTTGCATATGCCGGAGTCTGTACCTTTGCTTACCGAGAAGTCAGCAGAGGCAGGACACCAGCAAGAACCTGGTTCTTCTTCCACACATTCGCAGAAGGAGGTCGCAATACGTCCACCACTGTCTCTCGTGTTAACGCGTCCTAACATCGGGCTCGAGGATCTACCAACCCTCGCGCTTGCGGAGTTCGACTTCTTTTCAGCGTCGCGTTCGAGGAATGCGCAGATCAGAGAGACAAGTGAGGTATGGGGCCGTAGCCCGGCTGCACCGTCGCCACCTGGTGTGCGTCGGTGGTTGAAAAATGCAAGACAGCCGCCTATTGGGACTGTTGAAGAGGTAGAGGAACGCTCATCGCAGAACTCTGGAGAAGGAGGGAGAAGCGAAGCAGACAGTAAATGAAATGATTCGAGGCATGAAACGTGCGTCCTTCTCTATTAATTCTTCTAGGACATACTGAGCTTTATCATATTTCCCATCTCATGAAGCATCCCCGGTTTTTTCGCCACCTTTTTCGTCTATCCCATAGCATATATTTATCGTCATCATGCTTTCCTAGTGCCTTTGGGTTTGGGGTTTAGGGCTTGCCTTCATGCACACGTTTCTGTCAGCAATTTTCGTATCCTAGGTTCATGCTGCACTGTTTTTCCTTTCTTACTCTCATTACCGCTGCTATCGTATACACGAACGCTACTTGCTCTCTGTCAATGTTGTTCATATATCCACGCATGCATATTGCTCTCCTATGCTGCTTACATAAATACCAGTATTTGTTTATTTTGTAATGTGAAGTCACGTGCACAAACTGACGTCGGTCGCAAGCGTCGGCTGTGCCCTCTTAGTTCAGCTGCGGTCACTTCTGGCGCCATCTCATGCGCTCCTCGTCGTCTGACATTTCTCCCACCAACTTGCCGCAATGCTTATACCAGTCCATGTTATAGCAAGAGATGAAAATGAAATGTCTAATATCACAGGACCGGTTGTCAATGACCATGGGGCACCAAGTGGAAGCCCCGCTGTTGCATTCGTCATTGGTGTTTCTATCGTTCTGCTTGCCTCCATCCTGAATGCTGGTGGACTCAACTTGACCAAACTGGACCATGTGAGCTGCTTTTATGCTTTACCTGAGGGAGGTATTTAATCCGAGCTTGACTTTCAGGTGCGCACAAGTGCAATACCGAAAGCATCAAGGCGGAAAGATTGGTTGAGGCCGTTATGGCTTCTAGGAATGATTCTTTACATGTGCGTAGTTTTATCTCACCGTATTCTGGATTAAGTTCTCATACCAAGGCGTCTAGATTGTCCCAATTAATTGGGAGTACGCTCGCACTTCGGTACTTGCGCGCGGAATACGTAGCACCGCTCGGCGCAACGTCGCTTATATTCAATTTCCTATTTGCGTCTCTATTGGTCGGCACTCCAGTCACAAATACAGACATTTACGTGCGTACTGGTGTTGCCTATTGATTACTTTGAATTCACTGACCCTGGGATTTTTGTTCCGTATTACAGGGCACGATCGTTGTCATCCTCGGTGTCGTCGGCATTGTTGCTTTCGGTTCTATAAATTCTGGTCTTGAAATGGGCATGGACCTCGAACTTCTTAAGACTCTTTGGGCTCGTGGTCAATGGCTTATGCTATTTGCCGTCATGACAACTGCGTTGACGCTCGTGTACATCTTTGCTGCTCAATTAGACCGTGTGCTCGCTGCGCGAGCGGACATCAGTGCTGTTCCGTTTGCAGCACAACTGAATAGACAAGAAGGAAGAGTACTTCTACCTCAAACGCCTTGGTGGAAGCGCGTAGTGGTACGGTGGCAAGATATGATGGGTTGGGTCGCGGAACGACTGGAAACATGGACGGCAGCAAAGGACGATAAGACACTTGCATGGACACTCGGAATTGCGTGGGCATGTTGTGGAGGTGGACTTGCTGGTGGATGCCTTGTCTTTGCACGGACATCCGTGCAACTTCTGTCGTACGCGTCCACTCAACCTCACCCCGGTTCGCAGTTTGCACACATCGCACCTGTGGCAACCTTCATATTCCTCGCAGTGACGGCCGTATTCCAGATCATATGCCTTAATCGTGGGTTACGAGTGTTTGACAGCACACTCGTCGTTCCTGTCTTTTATGGCGTCTACACGGGAACAGGCGCGCTTGATTCTCTTATTTTCAATGCCGAGGTCGAGAAGTATCATACCTGGACGCTCATACTTATATTTTTATCGATTATGATTTTGGTCTCTGGTGTTGTGTTGCTCACGCACAAGAAACCTGAACCTGGATCAGGACCTCGCGGTACTGGACACGTACCACTCGGCGCAATTCCTGCTTCACGTAAGGCGAAGGGCGGAGCTAACGCTGATATCGAGGATGCATCACCGCACGAATCAGAGGCTTTACACAACGAAGGAGATAACAGTCCTGTGGTTTGGGAAGTCGGCGCCGCGAGCGATGATGAGGAAGACGATGCGACAGTGCACGAGGCTGAACAAAGTCCGAAGGATGGAAGACCTGCGAAGACTGGTTTAGCTGGGAGTATGCCCGGGGAGGAAGGCAGAGGACTTATACGGCATGGGGAAGAAGACCATGATGCAGAGGATTGGTGAATGCTTAATGCACGGGACGGATAAGACTTGGATTAAATTAATGGATGGAAGGGAATCATATAATCATTAGCGATTTTGCTTTGGTGCCTTCCCTTACTTTTTTTATGATACACAGGAACTTACATTGGCATAGATGCAATGCTTGTTCTACGACACATCTACGTTACATTTTTTATACCTCCACAATAGAGCGACCTTAATAACCAATCTCAGCACGTTTCGTGATGCATATATTATAAGCTTGAGTTTGGATCTACACGCCCTTAGTGGCGTTCTGAACAAACCGTCGGACTCAGTGGTAAGCAAATAATCCTGGACAATTTCGACCCTCGAAGCATCGGGTGGTGGCCAGAAGCAGACTTCGCATTTTTAGTCGGAGATTAGCGACGCGTCGAGAAGCTAGGCATTGGTCTGACGTAAGGTCGGACTTTGAACTTTATCATTCTACCAGTTCCAGAACTGTTGGAGATTTCCAGACCAAAGCATTCGTTCTGCTTCAGCTCAGGCCTTCTCCTCACCACATCCTTCCAGATGTCGTACAGACGAAAGGCACCGCCTCCCTTGCCGTCTCCCCGTAAATATGAGAAGATAGTACGCGTTGTAACGGGTGCTGAAGAGCATCGGGTCGTTATGTTCTGCGAGGAGAGTGGCACAGTGTAAGTGCAGTTCGATTGCGAAAAAAATAATTCGTTTCTGACACTGTTTTTATCCAGGGAACGCGTAACTGTGTTGCACAGGTTCAAAGATGATAGAAAGAACGCATTCTTCATTCAGTTTCAGAAGCTTGCGAGCGTGGCAAAGTGTAAGCTACTGGCCAAGTCGGCGAAGCTGGGTGGGTATCCTGTTCAAGTGGACTCAGTCGCAGGCTCTCCTCTCCTGCAAGAGCAATACAAGCAGTTATGTCAGGTTGCAAGCCCCAAAGCTCAATATGCAGCGTCTCCACTAAAACGTAGGCGTTTCTCCTCTGCAACAAACAGGGAAAATCGTGGACTCGGTTTGATTAGGCGTCTGTCTGCTCCCTCATCTGTTCTTTGTGATCCTTGCGCTACTCTACGCGCAATTAGGACTCCGACTTCCTTGTCCAATAAGGACAACACTGGCTATTCTACATCTTTAGGTCGCATGTCTGCTCCGCCTATGTTCCAGGAATCCCCACATGCCGGAAATCGCGCGTGGAGAGCTAACACTCCTTCAATTCGACAGCTTAATCATCCGGACCTACGACAGGCGGTCACATCAAAGACTGTCAATTTCAGACTGCGAGCGTTGTCTACTGCGACGACAACGTCTGTTTCTACCCAGAAACTTCCGAGTCCACTTGCGAGGAGCACGTCCCTATTGAGACAAAGCGCTAGAGTAGCGGATGTCTTTCATCCAGTTCGCTCTCAGAGCGCCAGCCCCCCGGTTTCTCATGCTTGGAGTTCCTCAAGTGTTAGGCGCCACTCTGTCCTTGCGGGTATTGCGGAGAACAAGCCTGGCCCAATCCTTAAGAACTCGTCGGCAATGAGGCAAGATGTAATGAACGCTGCACGCTCCGTCCGCTCCTCCAGTGCCAGTCCCTCTGTATCTCGTAGTTGGAGCATCCCAGTCACAATGCACCAGTCAATTTTCTCGGAACGCACCCCTTCCTTCATCGACAATGGGAATGACACTAGCGTGATCTACAGTTCACCGGAAATACTGCCAAGTGGTACAATAGCGGCGGTGGCTTCTGCTTCGCCGTCATCGTTAACTAGAATGGATGTGATCAAGGAGGAATTGGCGTCTGCGAAAAAGAGATACGCTAAGACAGTTGAGAAGATCCACAAGCATTACGCTCTGGTTGATTGGAAGTACGAACGTCGTGGAACCCCTCGCAATAGTTTAGGCGGTACTCCATTGAGCGCGAAGGGACCACCGGCTTCATATCAAGCTCAACGTTCTAGTTAACATTCTGAAGGACTTTAGAGACGTGCTTGTTATATTACTATGCCACTCTTCTTTCGCTTTACTAGACTTTAGAGCATTCGTCCTCTTGGAGTTCTGTTCAGCAATTCTCTTGTATCCGAACATAGACGTGTATTAAATTAGTCGTTCAGCAAAGTATTATTGTCAGTAGATACGGGCGATGACTTAGATCGTTCTACACGTATATACATTGTGGATTCGTCGAGACTATTCCCCTCTCCCCAAAGCTGTCTTCCGTGTATTTTAAATATGATTTTCGAATATCGTCTGTGCACCTTTCTATTATCTGAAAGGGATTAACACTCCTTGTTGAACGTAATGCTTACCTCTGATCATGGCGCAAAATAACTCCTTGGACATCCTTAGTCAAAAGATGACTACATTAGCTATGCGGACCAGCTCAACTAAGTTGACTACGGCATCAATGCGGTGTATATCAAAGTGATCTTTATATGTAAACTGAGGTGGATACGTATGTTGTGTCGTTCGGGGTTAGTATGCGGCGTGCGGCGTCGTGGCGTACTAAGGATAAGAGTCGTCGCGTGGTTGATCCATTGAAGAGTTGATTGCCGTGAAACAAGGGGAGAGCGTTTCAGGATGATGTGCATACGCGCTGACCAGTATGGGTCAAGAAAACTGGCGAAGAGGAGTTATGTTGTGGAATTACAGGAACGTGAGTTTATTCCCTTTTTTTCGATTGTTATGAAATTGTTGGATTGAAAGTTAATTGTTGACAAAATGGGGTGTTTATTTTTAACAGTTCTGAGGGATACTATACATCCGAGGTGTTATGTACATGCGATTTACAATGATTTCGGGAGGCCTTACATATTAAGTGCGTACATCCGACGTCCCCCAAGTCTAGAGAGAGACATTTGCTGATTACCCTTCCTTTCAATAGTTGACGTACCAGTTCCTTCTGCGAACGGTCAACCATTCTCAAGGTTCGTATATCAAAAAGGGAGGACGCATGAGCAAATTGCAAGAGGGATATATAAAGTTGTCGAAAAGTACCCTGGAAGCTTCTTGCCGAGCATTTATAGCAGTGAGGATTTCTTCGAGAAGTGGCCTGGGTGGGTACAATGGTAATTTGGAGGAAAGCTTCGACAGTCGGTTCCATGAGACATTTACGAATCCTACTTAGAAAAAAGTTATACGCATTTGTATCAATGTAGCCACGATAATTGTTTTGCACAGCTGCGTAGAATCAATTACAACGAAACGAAGGGGGATAATGTGTACCACTGTTTATGCCTATTTATTTGATAATGTAATGTAAGCTTCAGAAGCGTGTAATATTTATGCCTATTCTGGCATGTCGCGGAACAGAAAGCACCGCTAGTGCCGCAAGCGTTCGTGGACAACGAGCGCAACGATGGCGACGAAGAAAGCAGCGGACCATACGCTGTACCACCTAGCACCGCGAGGATTTTGGAAGAGGTTTCGCGATGCGGTCGTCGTAAACCCCGAGATTTCCAGTGGTTTGCCACTGCCTGACAAGAACAGGTATCCCCAGCCTGCTTCGCGTCCTGAGAGGTACGCGACGCCAGCAACGAAAGGTGAGTACAAAATATCTGTATCGTAGCTTGGAAGGTATATGACGATGCTAATCACCGCGTACAGCGTCTGATCCAGCGCAGAACCCGTACTGGAAGCGCGACGTACGCCGCGCGTACCCTCAGCTATCAGTCGTTACTCAGGAGGAGCTCGCTACTTTCCTCTTGCAAAAGCCCGAACAACCAGCGTTCGTGCCATTTTAATTCACAGACAAACATTTTGACTAACAATTACTTATGAATCCAGCGTCGACGCTCCAACAGAGGGCCAGCAACAGCCAGCAACCTCAGCGGAAGGCGCTTCTGTACCTGCGACGCGTGCACCCGCTGTCGACCTCACCGCGGCGATAGCAACAATAACGGATGCTCGGAAAGCTTACTCCGAATCACGCCTTCCACCAACACCACCAATTGCACATAGAAGATGGAGACCGCAGGACGCGCCGGATGCACCGCATGACCCTCATGCGTATTTCCCGATGTCATTGGTCAAGTAGGTAGATGCCAAGATTTAACCGGTTAATCATTGGTAGAAGGTGCGGCCGCTACAAATGATAATTGCAATATACCGTGATGAATGCACAGACGAGAAGTTGAGGTTTTAAGCATGGTATGTGTATCGGAACCGAGGTTGTTGGCTGCCAGTCAACCGTCTGCGAAATCACTAAATTCAATTTCATTATCTTCCCTGCCATTGGACACGCATATGCCTCAAGGAAAACACATTTTGCTTTTCCATTCTTCGCTCGGCTCAAGAACTTGTAGTCAAGACTTGGCATGCTGTTTCTTTCGGATTTCTGCTTGCCATTCGAGCTGCTTATCTTGTCACGTGAGTGCTAACGTGTCAATTTACCTAGGGAGATTCTGACCAGCGACCATGATGCGTACCGAGTTCCGATCTCAAACGGGCAAGACTAACTTGTGCCAATGGAATTTTACAGAAGAAACGGGGAATATGTATAAACAAGAAGCGACGACAGCACAGAAATGACCAAAGCGCTTTGTTCTTACCACGCAGGATCACGTCATCTCGACACCATCGACGAATAACGTATTTCTCGCATCATTAGGCGCACTCATTCGCCACTCAGAACCAGCATTTTTTCGCTCTGTTAAAGGCAGATCCCATCCCTATTGGGTTGTACTCGGGGATTTCCCGTTGTCGTTCGTGCTTCCTGCGGACCATGGCGACATCTTGTGGCTGATGCAATTACTGGAACTGACTCCCCTTCCCCGCCTTCTCTTGTTGCTTGAAGTACTTAACGACCCTCGCGTGCTCTTCTTTCCCCTCAAGTCTCGCCAGTTTTCTTCCGCCGAGGAACTCGTCAGCTTTCTGGACTAGAAATGTCTGCTGCTCCTGCTCTTTTATCTGGTGTTTTCGTGTCTACTAGAGAGAAATCGCCTCATGCGAAGTTCTCCACTCCTGATCATCCCTCTGCACAGTTACTAGAAAAGCTTCGTTTAGAGAAGCAGCAGGACGATGGTCTACAGCCCACCAACCCCCCACCATATACCCAGCGCGACCCACATGAACAACCGACATTCACATCGGAGTCACTCATCCATCCCGAGCATCCCGTCCTCTATCTCCCACCACTCATCTCATCCCTGCCACAAAACGCACAACGCCCCGACGTTTCCGTGTCTTCTCCGGACAACAAGCCTCCCGCAGTCCTAACGACCACAACTCGTCTTCCAGAGATCGACCCCGTATCCCTTTCTCTTCACCGCGCACTGCACTACTTCAGGCCCCTTGATGACAAATACGCCAGCAAGCCGTACGAAAGTGCGTTCAATTGGAGCGAACTGCGGCTTCCTGAGGATGAGGAGCGCGAGTGGTATTGCGTGGCTTTCCGGTCGCGTCGGAAGGAAGGAAGCAATGGTGATGGTACGTACATGCAATTCTTCTGCTCATTATTAAATTATATTAGCTTTTTTTCTCTGTTGTCCTTTTAATTCCTTTATTCGCTTCTTTCGCTCATCTGGGTGATACCACGGCTAAACTAACTTCATCGTTATCTTTCACAGCGCTCTACGAAGCGGATCGAAAGGCCCACGAAGAAGCGGTGCAGAACGGTGGTGTACGTCATACTTCCCACTGTTCGAGTCTAAAATACATCTCATTTACTTTCTGGCGTTGCTATTTACGCAGCTTCTTATGTACTGGTTCGGCGTTCCCGACCCCGTCACGGGCCTCAATCTTGCAACGTGCATCTGGCAATCTCGTGCACACGCCGCAGCTGCGAACTCGCGTCCGGACCATATTCGCGCTATGCGCCTCGCGAAAGACTCGTACGAGGTGTATACGCTTGAAAGGCACGTTTTGCGCAAACGCCGTGGGTCGACTGGTGTCGTGGTTGAGGAGTACACAGGTGGTGAGGCTGGCTGGTGATTAGAAATGTAGATTTTTCGCTTTCGTTTTTCTTTTTGCGCTGTTGTGCAATTTTGGAACCGGGGCTTTCTCGGTCTACGTGCTGTTCACCATTGGTATCATCCTATACCTTGCCAATAGTAAATTATACCGTATTAGACATACAATGCTATTCCATGTAACAAACGCTTTGAAATTGAATATAATCGCATGGCCATCACGTCTCCCAATCCTCTATCGAATCGTCTGAAATCTGGGATGGATTGATGTTCCAGATGGCCTCGTCTTCGTCCTTATTCCCATTTAATTTTTCGGACGATCGAGACGTGTCAGCCTATACTTCTAGTTTAGTCCATAGCACGCAAACGTGTTGGAAAATAGAAAACTCACACCCATGGTGCATTCCTCTTCACTCTCCGCATCGCGAATAGGCGACAAATAGACGCCACGGACAGGAGCAAATGCACGTCGTGGTTTGCGTGGTTTGCGTGGTTCTGGCTTCGTATTTGATGTGGGTGCCTTAGGCTTTTCATGTAGGCGCTCTTTCACCAGCGTTGATTCCGGAGCTTGAGTCACCTTGTTAACTTCCATAACATTGCGCGGATCCACGTTCTGGAGCTTTGGCCGAGGCGGGGTACGAGGCATAGCAGAAGCGCTATGAAGATCGGTCCGAATAGCGATATGAACAGGAGATGGAAGACGGTCGAGGCGTAGGTCCGGGGATGCTTCGATTGCTTGATCGTCCTTTGTGGTCACGGTCTTCCTGGAACGAGAAGAGTGTGCTGGCTTGAACCTAATGTAAGGCGGGGAAGAGAAGACTTCGATTGGTGCGACTTGAGCACCGGACTTGGCGGCGTGTTGCAAAAAGTTCTGCGAATTTTTTTCACGCGAGCCAGAGTTCGAGCTATTATTGAGAGTCTCAACAGCGTCTAAGGTGATTTCTTGACTAGTGTCTCCCTGAGCCAAGTCAATTTTCGAGCCAGCCGGCGGCGTACGCATGCCTTTAAGCATCTCGGAATGTTCCCTTTCGATAAAGCGTATCATCTTCTGTGCTTGGATTTGGTCCTCGTCAGAAGCCAATTGCCCTATTTCTAATTCAATGTTGTTCAGTTGCATGTCCGGATTAGGGATCAAGGGATCTTCGACTGCTAGCGCTTGTGATTGTTGCTCGTTAGAAAATAGTTGGCCTAGCTCCAGTTCCATGCCGTCGTTTGATTGTTCGTGAAGCAAAGGAGGTAAGCGATCTTTATCCGGAGTGTCGAAGTACTGGAGCGGTGAAGCGTACAAAGCAGGTCCTGGCGTGGAGAATGGCTCTTCCGGATAGTTACCAGCAGACGAGGTAAAGGATAAGACAGAAAAAGTAGCGTCTTCTTCATTTGTCCCGTCAGCTATGTTATATTTGCCATCAGTCAAAGCGTAGTCGGCGGGAGTCGAAGAGTCAGAAACGGAATAGCTTGAATTAGTGAAAGGAAAGAAAGATGTTGGTCCAGGAGTACTGAACGGTTTATAGCGAGCTTGATGCTGTTCCGCCCGGTTGAGGGAGGGACTGCCTGAGTAGTGCAAGGAGTGCCTAGAAGAATGGTTTGATCCACGATCCGGCGTCAAAAAGTGGACAGTCTTTTGCACAAAAGGGCCCGGTTCAGCAAAGGGAACAAAATTTCCAGCAGCCAAGTTCATAGTGCTGTCAAAGAGAACGTCATCCGGGGTAAGTTCGAGGTCAGCACGGCCTTTGTAAGCGTGTAGAGACGTTGCTTGCTCTCGAGCAGCATAGTTCGGATATTCAGCGAAGAGCAGAGATTTTGGTAGCCTTTCCTCTGCAGGAGATACGGACCGCAGGTGATCCTGCACTACAGAGACATCAGGAGGTAGAAATGCGAATATCGTTCCGTTGTGAACTTCTTCTGGGCGAGACGCTTTTTGGGAAGCTGGAGCATCTTCAAAGACGTATGAGGTAGTTTCGTCTTCAGTAAAGCTTGAGTGGATGGGAAGTGCGAGTGCATGGAGTGGATGGTCTGGTTCTAGGGTGGAAAACGTTTGTGATAACCATTCTGGAAGCTCGCGTGGGCGAGGCTAAATTATGCCATCAGCGATAATTTCCCGGACGATAATCCTAAAAAAGATCTATGTTTACCTCTTTCTCGCTCTCTTCAAGACGTCCAGAATCCGTCCAAGATGGTAAGTCCTTGTTCGTCAAGAAATCTGGGCGATTTCGTTTCTTAGAATCGTTTGTCCTGATAATAGTAAATCCATCTCCTAGATTATTACTCCTTACTGTGTTATGAATAACGTCAATTGGGGTTTGTGGTGGTTCAGTACTGAGCGTTGACGCAGCGGAGACGACAGAAGGATTACGCGGTCGCTTGGTAATAGAAGTTGAGAACTCTCCAATGAATGATGTATTGAGTCGCAGGAGCATCTTGTTCATGCGACCGTTGAGGCCATCCGATTTCTTCCGATTTCTGGGCCTATTCACGAATAACTGGGCCCCGGATGCGTCGTCCGATCCGCTTGAGTGGCGAAAGTGCAGAGATGATGCACTATCACAACTTTTCGTCAGAAAATATGTATGAATAACACGTGAAAGAACGCACTGGTATCCTACTTCTCTGCCTATTCCCACCTCCGATGAAGATATGTTGCGAACAGGCATGCCTTGCTCAACATCAATGCTAAATTTCGGACGTGAAGGCTCGAAGCACGGAGATTTTTCGTCTGGGACTCTGGGGCGCATATCATGTGATTAGCGCATTGTTTTCGTGAATGTATTACATAATATTTTCGCAATTGTGGGAGTTATTGGGCAATTTGAGGAGGCGAGATTGTCGCTGTGCTTTGAGGACTTCAACCGTCAGACGGTAGTATTTGATTCTTGTCAATGGCCTACTTAGTACTTTGGACGGCTTCATGGTGTGCAAGCGGTTCCTCACATTGATATCCACGTCCTAGGTCATGAGGCTCTCCCGCTAAATGGCCGGCTGGTCAATAGCCTGGTGATTACCTATCGTGACTTTCATATTGTCGCTTTTTCATCAGACGATGTCGACGCTCAAGCAATAATTCTATTCGACGTTCCTCACGTCTGTCTTACATGACCAATCTGCGTAGCACTCTTCAGCATCGGAACCACTCCGCATTTTACTTACATCGCCACGTTCCTCATATCTTTCAGAGGGTTTCAATGTTTTCATTTCGTATTCCTTCCTTGGATCAATTGGCCAATCGGGCTACGCATTTTTCCTTCTTGTATAAATTTGTAGCGATACCTTTGTGTCCAAAAAGAGCGGTTCCGGGGATGAATGCTGTTCGCAATCAATCTATCGCAGCGCATTGCTTAAACGTTAGCAGACTGTTAGCTATGCTCTGAGAGTATCTCAACTAGTACTCGTCGTCACTGGCTGTCCTTGTGCTCGGATATAATAATTTTGCTTTGGAGGGAGGGATGATATTTCCTCACCCACCGCACTACGAAGTCTTTCCCACATTTATCATACATTCTTCACCCACGAGAAATATCTATATGACAAGGATGGCGACAGTGTGAAGTTGAGAAACAGCGCACAAGGATGAGGAGAGTTAAGGACTAAAAAGAAACTCATCAACGAAGTATCTCGCGAAACGTCATGTCATGTGATTGTTGCGTGATGAAGGTCACACAGTCAGCCTCCACTTGTGCCACCCTTATAAACGCATCTCTGTTGTTGAACACTCCTTCTCACAAACCACGACCTCGTCAGCCTCGGCCTGAAACTAGACACGCATAAAAATTATAGCTCGCATAACGACAACTCCTTGATATCTCGTTCTTAGACACGACTTAACACAGATCCTCTACTTTCTTTTACGATGAACAAGTTCCTCGGTCTTTACATGGCTTTCGCCGTCTTCCTTGCCTCTTCCGTGTCTGCTATACCTCAAGACCATCTCGCGCCAGCTGTCGAGTCAAACCATGTATCGAACATTCACTACGGACGAAACGATCCGAAAATACCTCTAAGTGCCGCTGCCGTCAAAGTTCATGGGAGGGAAATAGGCATTAAGCCACCCAACCCACCCGCTTTTCCACGTGCACCCCCACTTCAAACTGCGGCTATGCAAGGCGAAAAAGTCGTCGAGTCCGTTCCGGCGCACGTTCCGAGACAGGTTCATAATGCGGATTACGGCTCGAACGGTGGCCCAACTGGTAACCCTAAGACTACGCAACAGACTTCAACTTCATCCCCTACCAGTACTACTACAGCTAGTGAATCTAAGGAGACAGGCGACTCGTCGGAGGGAAAGAAGCGCCGCACCCTCAATCCGCACCCTACCCAGGACATCAACTACATTGCCAACTAGATGATTCGAGCTTTACTTGTATGCTGTACCCTTACTAGTGCTACGTATCTGGTGTTTTTTATGAGCCTCAACGACTGTCTCTCGTATACTCTGGCATAGACTCTGTTCGGATATGCACATCACCCTCATTGGAATGTTTCTGTACTATTACGAAGACGAGCTACTGTACTCTTTACAACAGGGCTTGTTATCTATACATTATGATAGACTTGTGTTGTACTCTTCGAACTGTGTACGATCAAATTCTATGTCTAGCGGCTCAGGTTGAGATGATATTGACTGTTGGAAAGACTGTTCCTTGCAAGTGTTCGTGTGATCTTCCTATGGAGCGGTCGAGAACGTCTGAGACGCGGGAAATTAGTCATGAGGTCTAGATGTCAATAGTATTTCAGCAATTCGGAATCCGGTATTGGCCACGTCCTCTGGCGCAATGCATATAACCACTATTTTTCTGCCTCTGATCGCAGGCTCCGCGTGCAACATATTCACTAAGATACACAATAAAGAACCGCTATGCTGTACGTCATGCGGACCTGTGGCCGACCAGATGAATATCAGCACGTAAATATCAATGCATCAGACTGTTCAAGTATTTCGGGATATAACAGTCTATTATACATTAAACATTTCGTACGCACAAGATACGCCAAAGACTAGCTTACGAAAGTCATCACCCATAAAGCGTCTGATCATGCGGCGTTCCGAACAACCCCACGCTCCAACTTGGGGGTTGTCTCCACTGCTCGACTTGCAGTTTCAGTATCCTCGCGACGACGCCTGCGAAGAACTCTGCGTCTGCGCGGTTGTCGCCTTCGAGTACGAATTGGAGTATCGCTGCGCTTGGGATGGGCTTTTTGTTGGATTTTGAGATGGATGAAGGTGAAGATGAGAGGGCGAGGAGACGGCGTGTGAGTCCTCCACCCGGGATGAACGGTATTGATGGAGACGGAGTTGGGGAACGTTCGGAGGACTCGAATTTGTATGTTGGGAGTTGCTTGATGAGGGAGATGGGTGAGGTGTCTAGAGCTGGAGAGTTGGCTGCGCTGAACATGTATGTTGGTGATCTGTTGTCGATGTAATCAGTCGTAATGTATTAGCATAGAGTTTCGTTTGTTTTGGGTGGAGATGATTACGTACAGCATTTGAGCGTCACTTCTGTTTGTTAAGTCTACGCCTGTGAGGTAAAGCACCGCACCGATGTTGTTCTCTTGGATGAATGCGAGAAGCGAGGTGGAGAATGCAGCTTTGCGGGACTATACGAATATGGCTTGTTATTTAGCATGACGTCGAACCCAACAGAGATAGGATGGACAGACCTTAAGTACAGGGGATCTCTGCTGTATCACTAAGATATCCTTCCCATCCTTCCCATACACTGCATACGCGTCAGTTACAGTTAGCATGTATGAACTAGCATCCGAAAAGATACCAAGCTAACACACGCACGTTCCAAAGGCGTCGATACACCCGCTCCATCTTCTCGCGCACCAATAACAGGAACGAGGTCCTGCGGATCGAATACGCCAATTTGTTCAAGCTCAAATGTGGAGATGAGTAGGTCTGCGGCGAGCTGGGAGACGTTCCCGACTGAGACTACGGGCTGGAGTGAATCGTCAAACAGTAAACGGTTTAGCATACAGTTGGGAATGTTGCGAAGGACTGTATGCGTACAACAATAAGTGTTTTAGAAGTTAGGGATATTGACGGATTTGTTGGATAGTAGAACGTCATTTCGAGAACTCAGGCAGGAGTAGGTATTGTGGAATGGTCTTCATCTCATCGCCAACCCGCGTCAAGGACGCGTATGCATCACGTGAGACAGATGTCGCCAATTGATACCAGTATAGGTACAAATATGAATATAGTAGATAGTGTGAAAGGTTAGGGTTATAGGGTCAAAAGGGGAATAATCACTATAAAGGGCTATTGTCTTCGTCTCGTCTAAACAGGTAATCTATAAGCCATGTATTTCTTCATCCGATGCTCAATCAAATACTAAATCATGGTAAAATCCCCTAAATAAGACGTTGAGCATTTTGTCAAAGAAACAGAACTATTTCACTTCTGTAATGGCACCGATATTACAGTTTAAACAGGAGATGGACACTATGAGACATAATTGTAAAGAAAACATGAAGATAGGGATTATAAAATATAAAATCAAGAGCGTTTTAAGCGCCTATATGCACAAGATTGACCCATCGTTCAGTCGAAATCCCATCCTTCGCTTTCAACTCCAAAGCCGCCTTGCGAAGTCCTGCAGCTGCCCTCTTATATTTCGCCTCGCCCGGTTCGCATTCGTTCATGTATTCATAAACAGTCTTAGCGAATGCAGGCCCATCCTCATCGAGTAGTTCCCACATCGAACCAATCACACTTCGAAATCCAGAGAATTGCATGGCCGCTGCGAGGTGGAGGACTTCGTCGTGCGCACCGTCGTGAGGTTGTTCAGCAGTATGGCATGCAGAAAGGAATGCAAACTCTGCATTCGGGAGGTTAGTTTGGACAATATCTAGTAATGTCAGCTCGCCATCCGATAGCTTGAATGAAGAGTATAAAGGCTCTTGGCGTAAATTTCCATGACAAACAAAGTGAACCCATTTTTCTTCCCGGAGGGCATCGACCACTGCACCACGAGATGCCTTCTTACTGGCAAGTAGCTTGGTACTCTTCCCACAATTTCGGATATTTCTAATCTCCTGCCTAGCTGACCGAAGAGATGTATCCCCAACTATAAGTACAGTGGATTCATCTTCGCTGGCACCTGATCGTGCGTTGATGAGGGCTCCGAGTGTCGGAATATATGAAGAGATATAATCGTCCAATAGATATTTCGGCGCCCCATCGGCGTCTTCAAATGGTCCTGCAGCATGGAAAGGAAGCATGGATAAAATTGAAGTTGGGCACCACCAAATGCGACTTCCTTCGGCAATTTTGTGCTCCTTCAGTTTGACAACAACTTTGGAGACGACTCTGTCCCATAGCATCTTCATCGCCTCCTGGAGTTTCCTATCATACTCTGGTGAATCAGCTCCGACCCGTCGGCGCGTTTCCAAGAGCGCGTCACATAGCTTAATACTATCCCAATAGAATTCTCCATCTAACGGAACACAGTCAACTGATGAAGCGCCCTGGGTTAGGATGATGAGAGCATCAGAACGATATCTACAATGGTTGACCATGATGACGGGCCCTTCCAGGGCTACTTGCTGCAGTTGTTTAAACGGTGTGGCTTCAAGGAAGTTTTCGAATCCTGGAAATTGCCGAATCTCGCGGATTATCTCCTCTTGCTTGCTTGAAAGCCGTTTCTTTAATTTCAACAGCTCGTCAAACAATTTCGGCTCTGTTCCCATGTTTAGAGCAAGTGATCCGTCTTTGTTGGTGACTGAACCAGACGTCAACATTTCGTGTGATGTTGTAAGATTTTCCAGCCGATGACTGACACCCCTGAATCTGTCAACAAGTTCTTTGTTCGTTTCTGCAAGTTGATCCAGAGGAGCCCTGAAGCCGCGCAACTGTGACCAGAGCAACCCTCTTCCTTGCTCAAGTATCTCTATGGCCTGCTCTAATTTATTTGTATCTGCTGAGTAAGAAGCCGCCTCCAAGATGAGTATTCTGTAATTACTGCGACTGAGAAGGAAGTCATGTTGTGCATGGAGGGTTGGGCTTATATTTAGAGCGTATTGAAGTAGTGATAGAGTCGCCTTGTAAGCTGTGAAGGTGGTGGTATGGTTATGCAAGCGTGCAAGATTTGCCCATTTGCGGGCAGCAAGCAGACATTCCAATACCCCCGAAAATGTATGAGTAGCAGCAAGCTCCAACAATTGCATACACTCTTCGAACTCTTCCGCATGCCATTGTTGCCTGATTCGAGCATATAAGCAAGTGACCAGGTTCCTCAACGCCTTAGAACGAAGCGGGTGGCCTATAGAGTGAAGCTCCTGGGAAGACCGATGTAACTTGATTGCTGCCTCAAGATCCTCAGTCCTTCTGTGCTGCTCGAATCGAACACTCAGCGACACTGCAAGGTTGTATAGAGAAATTGAGTGATCAGGATGGCCTTCGGGACAAAGCTCCAGAGCAGCTTGGTGCCGCTTAATCGCCTCATCAAGGACTTCGGTCCTCTCATGCTGCTCAAATAGATGGCATAAGGAATTTCCGAGATTTCTTAGGATCGAAGAACGATCAAGATACCCGTCAGGTACAAGCGCCAGAGCAGCTCGATGTAGCTCAACTGTTTCCTCAAGGTCCCTTATCTTTCCCTGATGACCAAATCGCGTGTGTAGCGAAATTGCAAGGTTGCCTAAAGACATAGAACGATCAGGATGGACTTCCGGACGAAGCTCCAGAGCGGTTCGCTCTAGCTTGATTGTCTCATCCAAGTCCTCGGTGCTCCCATGCTGCTCAAATCGAGTATGTAGTGCAGTTGCAAGACGATTCAGTGATGTAGCACGAAAAGGATGTCCCTCCGGTAGAAGAAGTAGAGTAGCTCGGTGACAATCAACCGCTTCTTCAAGGTCCTCAGCCTTTCCTTGTTGACCAAATCGAGTGTGCAAGGAATTCGCGAGGGTGCTCAGAGATATAAAACGATCAGGATGACCTTCAGGGAGAAGCTCCAGAGCGCTTCTGAGCAGCCTAATAGCTTCCTCAATGTCCTCGGTTCGTCCATACTGCAAGAATTGGAGTCTCAGACAACATGCAAGGTCACTTAGAGACATAGAACGATCAGGACGAGTGTCGGGGAGAAGCTTCATGCTGGCTCGATGCAACTCGATGGCCTCCTTGAGGCCTTGGATCTGTCCATCCTGCAAGAAGCGCACGCGCAGGGATACTGCAAGCTCGTTCAGAGGGGAAGAACGATCAGGATGACTGTCGGGAAGAAGCTCTAGAGCTCTTCGGAGCAGCCTAATAGCTTCCTCAATGTCCTCAGTTCGTCCATACTGTAAGAATTGGATTCTCAGACAACATGCAAGGTCGCTTAGAGACGTCGAACGATCAGGATGGGTGTCGGGGAGAAGTTTCATGCCAGCTTGATGCAGCGCAATGGCCTCTTTAAGGTCTTCTATCCGTCCATCCTTCGAGAAGCGCACACGCAGGGATACTGCAAGCTCGTTCAGAGAAGAAGAACGATCAGGATGGACGTCAGGAAGAAGCTTGATGTTAGCTTGATGCAACTTGATAGCCTCTTTGAGGTCTTTGACCCGTCCATCGTGCAAGAAGCGTATGCGCAGAGATACTGCAAGCTCGTTCAGGGACACATATCGAAGACGATGGCCTTCCGGACGAAGCTCCAGAGCTCTTCGGAGTAGCCTAATAGCTTCCTCAATGTCCTCAGTTCGTCCATACTGCGAGAATTGGATTCTCAAACAACATGCAAGGTTGCTTAGAGTTATAGAACGATTAGGATGGGTGTTGGGGAGAAGCTTCAGGGTGGCTTTATGCAACTCGATGGCCTCCTTGAGGTCTTCGATCCGTCCATCCTGCAAGAAGTGCATGCGCAGAGAAACTGCGAGCTCGTTCACGGACACATAGCGAAGATGATGGCCTTCCGGACGAAGCTCCAGAGCGCTTCGGAGCAGCCTAATAGCTTCCTCAATGTCCTCAGTTCGTCCGTTCTGTGAGAATTGGGTTCTCAGACAACATGCAAGGTCACTTAGAGATATCGAACGATCAGGATGGCCATCGGGGAGAAGCTTCATGCCGGTTTGATGCAGTGCGATGGCCTCTTTGAGGTCTTCGACCTGTCCATCCTGCGAGAAGCGCGTGCGCAGAGATACTGCAAGCTCATTCAGGGACAAGTGACGAAGACGATGGCCTTCCGGACGAAACTCCAGAGCGCTTCGGAGCAGTCCAATAGCTTCCTCAATGTCCTCAGTCCGTCCACACTGCAAGAATTGGAATCTCAGGCAGCATGCAAGGTTGTTAAAAGATACAGAACGATCAGGATGAACGTCGGGGTGAAGCATAAGAGAGGCTCGGTGCAACTCGATGGCTTCCTTGAGGTCTTCGATCCTTCCATCCTGCGAGTACCGTAGGCGCAGAGAAATTGCAAGTTCGTTCAGAGACACACAGTGAAGACGATGGCCATAAGGACGAAGTTCCAGAGCGGCTCGGTGCAGCTTGACAGCTTCCTCGACATCCTCAGTCCATCCATACTGGCAGAACTGAATTCTCAGGCAGCACGCGAGGTCACTCATAGACATAGGACGATCAGGATGGACGTCGGGGAGAAGCTTCAGAGCGGTTTGGTGCAGCTCTATGGCGTCATTTATGTCTTCGATCCGTCCACATTGTGAGAACCGTGTGCGCAGAGAAACTGCAAACCGGTTCAGAGATATAGAACGAAAAGGATGGCCTTCGGGGTGAAGCTCCAGAACGGCTCGCTCTAAATTGACCACTTCCTCAAGATCCTCACTCCGCCCATTCAGTGAGAATCGAATATGGATGGCAGCTGCAAGGTTGGCCAGAGATACAGAACGATCGGTATGACCTTCGGGACGAAATTCGAGGGCGGCTCGGTTCAACTGTATCGCCTCCTCGAGGTCCTCAGGACTTCCATACTCCAAGAACCGTATGCGCAGGGAAACCGCAAGATTGTCCAGTGACATGGAACGAAGAGGATGGCCTTTAGGGCGGAGCTCCAGAGCAGCTCGGTCAAACACGAAAGCTTCTTCAATGTCCTCAATACGTCTATGTTGCAAGAATCTTGCGCGCATGGAGTTCGCAAGGTTGTTCAGAGTTGCACAGTGAAGAGGATGACCTTCGTGTCGAAGCTCCAGGGCGGCCCGGTACAGCTTGATGGCTTCATCGAGATCCCCCGTTTGACCCCATCGTTCGTATCGTGTATAAAGAGACAAAGCAAGGCAAAACAACGACTGCAACCGGCCTGGATGACCTTCAGAACGCAGCTTGAGAGCGGTGCAACAGTGATTGATGGACGTTTCCAGATCTTCCCGTTCGCCTGATTGCTCGAACCGTCTCCAGTGGTCATCAGCTAGTTTGTGATGTCTCCGAGAACCATCAAGACGGAAAAAGATCTTAAAGCGAAATTTGAATCGCAGTAGAGCTTGTTTCAAGTTTATAAACATCTCAGCTTCTGCTAAAGGTCTAGTCAGAACACTTAAGTTCTCAAATAAGAAGACACGTACTGGGCTGAGATGTATCACCTAGAAGTGGTAACTCGTCTTCTCGACGATGTCTTACGCACAGTAGTTTCTTAAGCAGATGGAAGAGCTTCTCCATTGCAGGCGTTCTTTCCTAGTGAGTGGTAGGTGAAATGGTTAACCACTGGACAGTGAAGAAACCCAAGAAACAGGCAAACCACAGTTGTCACTTGTGTCCAAAAACTGTATCTGGGATGTGGGACAGTACACTGGCCCACACGATAAGTACGAATCTGTGGTTAAGAGCACCAGGCAGGCGCTTGTTCGCTACAGTGGCCATGCTGGAAACACGTTGGCTGTGTGATGGGCACGAGGCATACCCAGATTTGGCTGATTTTCACAACTGCAGGTAGGAGGATAAATACTTAGTTGATATAATGTAAGTCTCATTTTCTATTTTTTTTTTCACCTTTTGGAGATTTCAATTCTGGTTCCACTACAAGTACAGATGGAGAACAGCTACACTATAAATAATGCTCACCTCAACTGATGTACAGATGCAAGCTGAAGAGAATCATTAGAATGGATGAATTATGGTTCAGACAATAACATAAGTGCTCTGTACCTGAATAAGCTCCAAATAGAGTATGAAACAGATATTGTCTAAAGCAAGTCCTTTACAAACCCATACCTTTTCTCTAGTAGTTTTCACATCAACCGGGCCAACGCTCTTGAGCACCGCAAGAATAAATAAAGTGGCATGATGAGAAGAATATGCATGGAAAGACGCATCAACTTTTGGGATTTAGTTGCTGACCTAGTCACCTGAGCGATCGACGCGTTCCTCCACTCAGCAAACCATCTCCTCCCTCGACTCATTCGATCTCTACAAAGCAATCCTACATGTCTACATTACACCCATCTCCTGATCAATCCCTCAACAACAGTAGTAACGGCGGAGGCGTACCAAGAGGAAGCGGTAGTCCACCAGCAATTACACTTGCCCCAGGAGCCTCCCAAGAATTACTCGCACAAACCTTCGCAGCCGACCCGCGCATCCACTTCTCCACCGTCACCCGCAGATGGGCGCTTGAAGACGAGGATGGAAATGAGTGGGAGTATGATGCGTTGAAGGGTGTTTGGGTGCAAGTTGTATGTATTGCTGATTTTATTTATGTACATTGAGGCTCAAGTGTATTGAATTGTTCTAGGTGGATGAAGAGCTGTTAAGACTGCAGCAAGCTGCTTATTCTGTTCCAGGCGTTGACGAGGAGGTGAGTTCGAGCAAAGCACCCCATCAGCGTTCATACTAACGGTAGTGTTCTTCGTACAAAATACGAAGGCTCCGGCTGCGCCCATTCTCAAGCGACTCAATAAGAAACGAAAAGAACCAGAAGACTATACCTCTGCAACAACTCCTCAAGCCGGACATTCCATCAAACGAGGCAAGGGCTCAAATAACAACAATAATGGCAACAACAGCTTCAACAACAACAATGCATCCACCAACAACGCCGTTGCTTCTTCATCAAACACCACCACCCACCCAACCCAACGCAAATCCAAGAACACAGCAGTCTACGTCACCCGTCTCCCACCAGACACAACCCCCGAAGAGCTCGCAGCGCGGTTCGCCCGATGCGGCGTGCTCGAAGAGGACGACGACGGAGACCCGAAAATCAAATTATACGCACGTGATGACGGAAGTTTCTCTGGCGAGGCGTTGGTGGTGTATTTCAAGGAAGAGAGTGTTGCACTTGCGGTGGCGATGCTTGATGAGGCGGAGCTAAGGATTGGTGAGCCGAGTACGACCATGAGTGTTTCGCAGGCGGAGTTTGGGCACAAGGGTGAGGTTGGTGGAGGTGGAGGTGCTGGTGCTGCTGGAGAAGGAGAGCATAAACCGAGGAAGACGATTGATAAGAAGAGGGCTACGAAGAGGATAGGGAGGATGCAGAAGTACGTCTCCGCCTTCCCACTCCCTTGTCATATTATATTTAATTCTTTCTTTAATCTCGTGTGTCGCAGGAAACTAGAAGACTGGGGCTCAGACGACGACTTCGGACCTTCTCCCGACGCAGCATCCTCTTCCATCCGAGCAGCAGGAGCAGCAGGAGGGGTAAACAACAAAAACGCACGTGTCGTCGTCCTCAAACATATGTTCACCTTAGACCAACTCCAGGAAGACGCGTCACTCATTCTCGACCTTAAAGAGGACGTTAGAGAGGAGTGTTCCCAGTTGGGAGAGGTGACGAACGTGGTGCTGTATGATGTACGCTCTTTATTGGCTTTTTGACACGGTATTATTTGTGTTACTAACTGTTGGGATTTATAATTTCGAATTTTGTGTGGTTTTTAGGAGGAACCCGACGGAGTGATGACAGTCAAGTTCCGAGAACCAATCAGCGCTCAAGCATGTGTCCTCGTACGTCCCTTCCTTCCTCTCCCATTCTCTTCATCCTTCTTTCTCACACCCAATTTCAACTCACACATACACACATTTTAACAGAAAATGCAAAACCGCTTCTTCGACGGCCGCCGCGTCGAAGCCTCTCTCTACACCGGTAAACAGCGCTTCAAGCGTAGCGGTCCCGGCGGGGGCGAAGCATTTGGAGACGACATCGAGGGAGAGGATGACGAGGCGGAGAAACAGCGTTTGGACGAATTTGCTAATTGGCTTATGACAGAGGGGGATTGAGTTCTCCTTGTCTCGTCCTTTTCCATCTTTTTTTCTCTGACTCTGAAATTTTTTTTATCTCGAGTTGTTGTGTTCTGATTTTAACTGGTTTTTATCTTGTTTTTTTACCCTTGGTCTTATGGCGTATCTAAAGACTACTAGTGAAGAGAATGTGAAGAAGAAATGCAGTCTACGTATCTATACAATCAAATGTTGTCTGTATATTACATTATGACTATGATTTTCCTAACGAGATGTTAGATGTGTATAATCTGGTTGTCAATTCAAATTTGTTAAACGTGATGGGGATGGCGGGAGAAATAAGTGTCGGAGGTCGTAAATGGGATATGGCGTTCATGTTTGCATTTCTACCAACACGACAACAGCGCTTTCGCCTCAACAGTTTCAATACGCTGTACGGTCATGTCAACAAACAAACATCCAATCAGCCATCTCATCCACAGCAAAGAGAGACCCTCAAAGAAACGTACCTCACTAATCATGACCCTCTTCCTCTCCCCTTCCTCCTCCCTAATCCAATCCAAGTTCGGTCTCGTAGACGACCCCCCAGCCCCCGGAGTATCCTGCGACCCGAATCGTATATGTCCCGTCATACTAGCACTCAAGCTCGTACTCATATTATACGCGCCCGGACTTAAGAAACTGTTGTCCATTGCGGACATGGAAGAAGACATCGCGACGAGGTCTTCTTCTGTCATCGATGATGAGAGGGAATCTCGTCCTTCTGAATGACCGCGACCATGGCCGCCGGCGCTGGAAGGAGGAGGGACTTCGCTTGTAGGGGAGATGAGTGGGGAGGAGGCGGGTGAAGCTGCTACTGCTGTGGGGGTACGTGAGCCTGATCCTTCGCCTTCGTGTTCTTGTTCTTCGCGAATTGTAGAAGGTCGGTTCCGTTGATTGACAGTCCCGACGTCTACTTCCTCTTCTCCTCCTTCCCCTCCTCTTCTTTCTCTTTCTCCATCTCCAAGGTCATCTTCGTCCTCCTCAGCAATAACCCCCTCATCAACCGCCAACCTCCTCAACCCCGCCTCAACAGCATCCACGCGCTCCATATGCTCCAGCACAGTCACTCCACTCGTACCGGGATGTACACGCGGCAACTTCGTCAAGAACGGTACAGGACGTGCGTTAGGTGACCTTCGTTTCGCAGGTGGAGGGAACCACCTCCCTCCTTGTCCTCGTCCGCCCTGTTGTCTCTGCCCCTGTCCTTGTCCTGACTCCTGTCCTGACTGCGACGTTGTAAGGGGCGGAGCAGTACCGTCGACTGCTCCCTGGCTGAGCGTACGCCGATGCGTCGGTAGGGTAACAGGAAGCGTCTTCACCGACGGCTTGGGAGATGCTGAGAGTGGACCAGCAAGGAGCTCCGTAATCGCATCGTCTGCAGTCTTTACTTCCACTTCGTCATCCCATACGAGAACCTTTTGTCGACGCGTTAACTCGAGTGGACCTTCGTCATCGTGTTTTAGACTTTGTACGACGTTGTATGCTTGGCCTTTCACAACCGCTAGTTGTCTCTACAAACGGACGAGTTCACAACACCGCGTCAACTTCCACTCATAAGGAATATGGAAAAATGGGATATAGCATGACGAACGAACCTGGAACATCTTCCGATTAAAATCCGGATCCACTGCAAACACCTTCCTCAACAAAAACGTCGTCTCCTCCCACCAACTCTTACTCGTCAACATCGGCAAGAAATGATCCCTCGTCTTCTGACTAAACGGCTGCCCAATTAAACTCACAGGCAAATACAACCATCCATACGTATATGACCTCCATCCTCTCGGATGTTCATGCGGGAATGCAAGTGAGTTATCAATAGCTGCGATATGAATGTGCGGGGAACGCGTGTAGGGCGGCGATTGTGCTTGTGCTTGTGCCTGTTGTTGTTGTGTGTAGCTTGGTGTGCGAGAGGGTTGGGGAGGTGTTGGGAGAAAAGTGGACGATGAAGAACCACCCGAAGGCATACCCATGGAAGGCATTGGCGGAGTGGAAATCAGGCCCTCCTTGCGGAGCTCGCCCATCATGGGCATTTGAACGGAGTTGTGCCGCGAAGGTGCTACGTCAACCAGGGACTTCTCGTGTTCGCCTTCGCAGTATTTGATCATGTAGTTGTCCGCCCCGCGGTCAGTATTATGCATTATATAGTCTAAGTTATAGATTAATTGGCCGATTGTCGCGCGAATAAGGAAAGCATACGAACCTAGAATTACAAGCCTTGGACACGCAAAGCGAAAAACCACATCAACAATCGAATGCAACATTCACGCGAAAATACTCACTTTTCCAGCTCCTCTCTAAAACTCTGCTGCAACGTAGCACTCCAATAGAAAGGATGACTCGAACCATCATCTTCGCTCACGTCATATAAAACGCGCTCCTCGTCGAAATCATACAAATCATTCGTCTCTTCTTCGGCGCCCGTCTTTCCACACACAACCTTAAGAGCTGAGAGGAAGCGCTTGCCAAACCTCCCTGTGCGATGTGTGGAATCATCGAATGTATCTCGTATTGATCGACCAGGCCATGGGTGTTTGCGAAGGAAATCAGATGAATCTGTTGATGTGAATTTAACAACATGGCAAGTAGAAAAATAGCGAGAACATACCTTGGTAACCGTGCATGAAGCATTGCATGCTACCGATCTTGTCAGGTAACGGTTTACCTTTCTTTGCGGCGTTCCGATCTAGCCAATCATAAAAGAAGGCCTTAAAATAGTTTAAATGTCTGAGAATGGACGACGGTAGCAAAGGACGTACGGGGCTGGAGAACGAGACTAGTTGAGTCTTGGGTACAATATTGAGGTTTAAGCGGTCATCTAAGAGAGAGGCAGCCGCCTCAGATATATAACTGAAATGAAACTACGTTATACACTTTCGCGAATGATGACAACAGCGTTACCACGCACCTTAAGTTCGGTATGAGACAAGCTCTGCCGAAAGGGATAATCCATCTGAATTGTCGATGCAGCCATTTAGTTGTCTAGAACCAAGTGCTCATAAGAATCTGCAATATAGGAATCTGGCAAAGGACACATACTTTCGGATTCAGACGTCCATAGGGTTCTTCATCCTTCGGTTTGAAAACACTGGGGTGCGCGTTCAGGAATCAAACCACATGATGTATGATTGATTGATGACTTACGCGACAGTTTGTATTCTTCCATCCACTTTAGCTCGTGCGAAGTACGAACCTGACGAGCCCTTGGAGATCATCTTCGGATGGATCCCTTCTGAAATGGCTTTTTGGACGGACATTACGATCCTAAGTTACATATTTAATTTCTAAACAGCTCTCGAATGGACCGGACGAAATGTGCATACTTGTCAAAGTCGGCCTGTGACATAGGCGGGTTGTGATCTAGAGTCTTGACCTGCGTTGCACGTTAGATGAGCTGTTTTCGTAGCTAATATGGAATGGATACGTACCACAGTCGGTGGAGGAAGTTGGGCAGGTATTTGAGGCTCGAACACGCTTCTTAGAATTTCCTTGCGCGAATCGTCGGACTGGACTTTCTTCTTGCCCTTTACTTTCTGGGCTATACTCTCCGTCCATCTTGATGACGAGCGTAAATCAGCACGGACGTATTCGACAAGAAGAAATATACGTACCTCTTGAAGGCAACGTCAAGTTTCTTGAGATCTATAGGACCAGGTCTGCCCTTCCTCCTGAGGCCCTTGGACCCTCTTGACACCGGCGTGGTCGACGACGGACCTGCCCCGCTAGTGCTGCCACTTTGTTGCTGTTCGACATCGTCATCAGCAGACTGAGAAAGAGGTTGGTAGTCTGCGCGGTTTGGCATCTTCCAGCCTTGTATGCACGCGTGTTATAACGCGCTGGCACCTATGAGTTAACGTGTACAGGAGACTCAGTGAGAGAGGACGTGTGCAGTTGCGGCGATTGACCGCGTATTACATAATAATATGACGCGTGTCCGATCGACTTTCCTTTTCTGGGTGGCATCGCATATCTATTGCCAGCTCTCTCAGTCGACTCTAGTTTCTCTCGGCTCTCAGCCCAGTCTAAGGCTCCTTCCTCACAGCTGAGACCACAGCTTTTGGTCGTCCGCGCTGGCATCTGGGTCACCTTTTCTTACTCTCTCTTTTATACTGCCCAGTTCGTTGGAACTGTGTACCCACTCGTTCTTCACTGTCTAACGACCTCTACGAACATACGTTCCCACTATGGTGCTTAGTATACTCAGCGTCTGGTCGCCCAAGGCTTCAACGGGCAAGGACAAGTCCTCAGACCGGAGCGACGCAGAACCAGTCGATGTCTCCGTCAGTCCAGTGAGCATTGAGAGAGCAAATAGCGAGGCTAAGGATAACGTCGACGCGTCGGGTGCATCGTCTCCTATCGGCGCGGACGAACCCGCCAAGCCGACAGTGGACCCAACGACGACGACGTCTACAACCGAAAAACAAGAGTCTAAATCTCCCGAAGCTGTAGATGATTCTACAAAGGAGCAGAACGACAGACCCAAACCCCAACGCGCACAATCTCGTTTCTCCTTCCGCTCTTTAGGTTTCTTCTACGGAGGCAATGTCAACTCTGCAAAGCCACCTCCTACGACGCTCACTCATGCCCAAGAGACTCACGAGCGTCAAAAGGCATCTGTTGCAGCAAAGCGCGAGCTCCTCGCTCCGTTCGCTCGTTCCGCCGATCGCCGTGCGCAACGAGATGCCCTAGCTGTGCAGAGACTGATAGTAGGCCCGGGAGCCGTGACCCTTTCTGAGAATAACGTGAAGGCACGCCCGGTATCTAAAACCCAGATGACGAAGATCAAGAGTCAGCTTATGCAGCCCAAGTCCGCGAACAGACTTATTGCAAAGTTGAGGGAGCTGCCTCCTCCCGAGGCGCCTCTTGACGTCACTGCACTTAACGTCAACGCAGATGAGGTCGGAACCGAGGTCGAAGGGGAAAAGACCGAGAGCGAAACGGAGAAGAAGCCTCCTTCTGCGACTACATCTGCTGAACCAAAACTGAAAGCAAGTAGTGGCAGCAGCAACATCCCAATCCACGCCGTCTGCCTCGAAAGCCCCGACGTCGACGTCTCCTCCACCTACTTCTCAAAACTAACCAACCAATCCATCCTCTCCTCCCCAACATCCTCTCTCTCCTCCCTCTTCTCCTCCCTCCACATAGTCGACCTCCTCTCCGCTCCCAACTTCGGTCTCGGGCAACCCGGTTCCGGAGAAGGCCTCCTCGCAGGTGCAGTCCCCACAGCCGAAACCGTCATCGAAGGTGCAACAAAGCTCACCCCTCAACTCCTCGCTCTCGGATACGCAACAGGCCAAGCTATCCTCCCCTCCCACACCGGCATCCACCCCCCAACAGACCGCATGAGCATCCTAACCTACTGGTGGGGCCTCGAACTCTGTCTTCCCCCTCCCACCCTCCAACACCTCTCCTCCGCCCCAAACATCGCTCACCAAATAATCAACTTCCTCTCCGCTCTCTCCCTAATGAACAACGGCGTCCGCGAAATCCTCCCCTTCGTTCGGTACATCAGCCAATTCGTCGATTTCGAGTGGTCCGCAATTGAGAAGCAGGATAAGGGAAAGGGAGTAGTGTGTGCTGCGACGTGGATTATGCCTGCTGCGATGGTTCCGAGACCTTGGGATTTTCCTGACCCGTCACCGCCGTTGAAGACTCCCGTTATCAAAGACCCGACGAAACCTACTCCTGGGACCGGTAGTGAAGAAGAAGAGGGAGACGGTGTAGGCAGGATCATCAAACCGCCTAGTATACCCCTCCCAACTCTCGTCGTCACCCCTCCTTCTGTGATCAGGAAGAGTCCTTCCCAGAATACAAATACCGCAAAGTCTTAGTCTTAGATATTCTCAAGACTTTGACCAATCAACGAAACCAAATTTATTTGGCCGTATATTCTTATCACCACGAACTTTACATCACCTCTTACCCGCTTCCCGACTCTGATTTTGTTGTTTTCTTGGACTCACGGAACTGAATTATCATCTTGGATCTTGGACTCTCAAACCAAACACGATTACTCCTTTCACGTCTCTCACGACCTCTCACGACCCAATACCTCTGTACTTTGCTCTGTCTCTCCATACTTACTTCACCTGTACCTGTTACCCCGTCGTCTTGTCTGTTGTACAACTATACCGTCGCAAATGATATCAAACTTATCTCGCTCGACTTGTAATCATCCCGTGAGTGCCTTGTTTGGTAAGCCAAGGCCCAAACGAGTACATACCCTCTTCGCCCACGTTTTTTGTATGTGTTCAGTGTGGATAGTTGTAGTCTACGGGTACATGCTAAAAGGACAAGAATGCTTTTGAGGGCTTGATCTAGGTCGTCGTAACAGTATATAACACCAGGTCTGATGTACAACTGCAGCGTCACGACAGCCCAGACAGAATTTTTGCGGAGAAAGGAAAAGGAAAAAGGATTCCGGGGCACAAAAAGTCCGTGTATCGTGCATTCGTGCAATTCATGAAGAATCTATGTGGTTAAGAATCAAGACTTGGGGAACCTCGAAGCGGAGTACGAGAGCAAAACCAAGCAAGTGGGGACAAGGAGTGTCATGCTAAAGAGTGAAAGAATGGAGTCCTTAAGAAAGTCGCTTTTTGGGTGCAGTGAGAAAGGGGAAATACATCATTCGCGCATACCTACAAGGATGGTACGGTAGGGGGGATGGGGGAGTTGCAAAGTGTATACGTTGAGCGTTGGATCCTAAGGAAGACGAAGTAAAGAATGAGGGTGGAACGCGAAAAAAGGCGTGCTCTACATTTTATGCTCGCTGGTGAGCGAGGGCATGAACAGAAAAGGATGGAATAGTAGGAGCGAAAGCAAGAAGACGTTACGATGATCGTTCTGCGTACAGCCTCTCGTATCCAGCTGCGAGCCAAGGATGAGCTTTCACCTCTGCAATATCCGCACGGCGCTTTGGGTCGACGTCAAGGCACCTCTGTAGTAGATGGTAGCACTCATCAGACATACGTGCCCTTGACACATCATCAAGTACGATTCGCCCATTCCGTTTATCCTCCTCCGTTGGGAAAGGCGACATGCCAGTGATGAGGAACGAGAGGAGCACCCCAATAGCCCATATCTCCGCAGGTGCTGCTTGGTATAACTGATTCGCCATGATTTCGGGCGATGCGTAAGCAGCGGTGCCATAGAACGTCTTGTAGAATGGACGGTCCTGGGATGGATCAACAGATACAACACTACCAAAGTCGACAAGTTTGATCTGACAGCTCATATAAGCGTACGTATATACCTCAAATACTTCTTGTAGCATACCTTTAGATTCTTGTCAATGACCACATTCTCATCCTTGATGTCGCAATGAGTAATTCCAAGTTGATCCAAGTAATCGATAACGTCGACAACTTGAGCGAAAATGTACTTCGCATCGTCCTCTGAGAACCGCTTGTGCTTAGATTGTTCAATACACTCGAACAGATCGTGCGATGCTCGACGAGCGAATGTTGGCCGTGCTAACGGACCCTTAGCAAGTTTCTGGATCTTGGATGATTTTGAGCCTGAGTCTTGGTCTGCTGTAGAGGCAGTCACGGCAGGAGGTTCGTTTTCGTCTGTACCCGTTTCTGGAGGTTCCTGGGAAGTTTGACGGGCATGAGTAACCTTACTTCGCCTTCTGTACCAGGGGGTTCCGTGCAGTTCCATCACCTGGAATAACGCGCATGAGAAGCTAGTGAACAGAAAGTCAATAAACTCACAAGATAGAAATACAAGTTGTCTTCATACAGCTCGTGAAACTTCACGATAGCAGGGTGGTCGACCTTCGACAGGAACCAGGCCTCCTTCGGTATGCTCTTCCCAGACTCATCAGTGACCCATCCATACCTCGGAATTTTGTCCTTGGGGATGAACTTGACAGCGACCTCCTGGCCATTTTGGCGACGTCGCGCAGTCATTACGAACCCATAGCCTCCCGAACCAAGCTCTGCATCTAAGGCATAAGTGCGCACAAAGTCACTTCGAAGACGATGGTCTGGTGGGAATCTGGCGCAGTAGGAACGCCCGAGCGTAGAGGGTAGGAATCCTGAACTAGGTGCGCAGGAGAGCTTCGGCTTCTGGCCCGCGCGCGTATCATTCAGAGGGGACTGCGTGTCAGAGGCACGTTTGCGAAGTGGAAAAGGTCGGGGTGGCGCGCTTCGGTCGTCCACAGCCTGCTCCGGGCGAGCAGAAGTGTTCATGGAGAGTAACTTCCGCGGGGAGGGGGAGAGTGGCGCATGTGATACCTCAACACTAGAGGGGTACAGATCAAGACTCGAGTCGTCCAGACTTATGTGAGTGTCAAGCAAAGTATTCGAACAAAGTATACTGGCGTCTAACGGAGGTGACGTAAAAGATGGCGAGGAAAGTACGGAGGCAGGTGACGCTGCGAGAAAATCGTCGAATAAAGGCTGGTTACCTGGTTTACACGGGGAGGAGAAGCAGCTTTGACCTGAAGACGAACAACGTGAGGTAGAATCTGCTGTGGCACGCTCGTGGAAGTCCGGAGAAACGGCGCTTGGATCGTAGGTATCACTTATCCCAGGAGGATATGCCACTTCAATGAGCTGCGCCGAGTCCGACAAAGGCGTGTTCAATTGATCTCCATCATCCGAGGACGAGTCACCAAGGTCCATGGCGACTGAGAAGACGAGAGGGTGTTGCGAACTTGTGCCACCAGAAGCAGAACGAGTACTAGGCGCAGCAAAGCAGCCCTGAGATGCTGGAAAGCTAATACGCGCAGTCACGCTCATGGAATCTCGAGCAGACAACCGTGGCGCATTGGACGCGAGAGGAGGAGGTTAATGAAGAGAGAGTGAGATAGGCAGCGCAGTGGCCACAGTGGTGGATGGCCAAGTTGAGGATGCCCATCGGGGCAAGTATGACATCGCACTTTGCTCTAGTCAACACTCAAATACTCGAATAGGCAGTGTAAGTCATTCGGTCCCTGCAGAATCCAACAAGTGGTGCATCTAAAAGATAAAGTCTACGATACAGCTGAGACAGTAAAATTCATGAAGAGAACAAAGTGAAAGCTCCGAGATGGACGCAAAGGTTTAAGGTACAGGGAGAGCCTATGACTCAGCAAGATGAGTTGTCTCGCCATGATTATCTACTTGCCGCTTATAGCCAGCACTGCCAGTTTCCGCGCCCAAGCGTCATCGCCCGCAGGTCTCTTCCCTCCGATACCCTCTCTTTCTTCCAAACTACCACCACCTCTTCTATAAGATAGAGTAAACAAGACTTTCAGTTAGCAATATGTCAGGAAATAGTGAGACTTCCAAGGCAGAAATATTTGTTACATCTGTTGACTAATAGCACTCTGGCTATATGCACAGGCTACATCGTCGTATTCAATGACGAAGTTACTGCGGACCAAATTGACAAGTACGTGGCTGAAGTTAAGGAAGGAGGTACGCATATACTTCGATACCGAGCATTGCTTACAAGCACTTACTATTACTTCGACTTGTTACTGTCGCATATAATGAAACTATGATGTCATTCTCGCCTTGCGCATAACAATTCATCAGGGGGAGAAGTAACCAAACGCTTCGATGCTATCCTAAATGGCTTTTCTGCAAGGATCTCAGACCAGACACTTAATGTATTCAAATCGCTTCAAGGCGACGTGATCAAGTACATTGGTCCGTTTTTCGCTCATTAGTTTGTCTGCTGGATTGGAATGCTAAATCGTGTTTCCATTGCAGAACCGGACCAGGTCGTCACCACGCAGTAGACATTCACATTGACTAAGCCCAGATGAATTCGTTGTACTAGCCCGGAATTATTATTACGTAATCCAGCATCTGAATTACGATGCAATACATTTGTCTCCGGAATTATTTAATTTCGTCAGGCAGGGATTCAGTCCTCTTTCCAAGAGTAGGCTAGTGATACACAAATATTTGGAGCCCTCATCAATGTACAGAAGGACAGTATCAAGGGAGAGTCAAAAGTTCTTGTTATTAGGGACTTGAGGGACACTTCCAGACTAAGATCAGCTATGCAGGAGATTAAAAACATCAGAAATACTGGGATGCTGGCCAAGAGAATAGTTTTCAGTAACAAGAAACAAGTCTCTCGTGCTAAAGTGACCAAAGCTCTTTGGGAGACAAAATGGGTCCATTTTGTTTGTCATGGACTTTTAGGCTCAAATTCTTTTGACTCTTCCTTCCATTTATCTGATGGCAGGCTAACATTATTTAATATTGTTCAGTACAATCTCCTAAATGCAGAGTTTGTGTTTCTTTCTGCTTGCCATACTGTAGAACAGCCACAATTTGGTGCACACAATGAAGTCCTTCACCTTGTGGCAGTCATACAATTTTCCGGATTCTGTAGCATGATCAGTCCAATGTGGGCACTGCTAGACAAGGATGGACCTTATTTTGCCAGGGCTGTCTACAGATACATAGACGACTGCAAGGAGGGTGAGGTGAAATATAAGAGAGCAGCTGTGAGACTTTGCAATGCTGTGTTGGAGTTGAAAGCACGAGACGAGATCAAGACTGAATGATGGGTCAATGTCGTGCATATTGGTGCCTAAAGTGAGTTTCTTTAGTAACGATCATACAGCGTGTCTTACAATGTATCTTTTCACTTTCCAGTGTATTTTCCTTCTGCACCTTTCATTTTATTGACACTGTCAGTGTGTTCGGTCAAATATGGATGCAATGATTGTGTTCACGATTGAATGAATAGGTCCGGCTGATTAAAAAGAAAGGGTCGAATTGCTGCTTGTTTCATTGTAATTATGTAAAAGGATCTCACTATGCAGATTTTTTGTCTTTCTGTGTTTGTCAAACAGATATTGGATAAAATGATGCTTACCAGACATGTTGATACTTATAAATCAGTCCAGATTTTCTTTGATGCTTATATGCGCAGAGGGCCCAATTTGGGAAGATCAGGCTAAACACACTGCACAGGCAAGTTGAAGGAGTATTACAGCTCATTGCTACGACAGTCGATTCAAAGGAATGTCTGAGCGCACATACGTTACTTCCAAAGAGCAGACATAAAGGAGGCTTCCTCGTGTACAGTGAAGAAGCGAGAAGACAGTCAGATGCCTGTACGGGTTGATAAACTGTGGGAGCTTGAGGCCCCGGCGGCACTGGACGACCCGAAGAGGCTATATGCGACAATTCACCGGCCGGAGCGCACGCATAAGCGACACCACGTACCACGTCAAACACGGCGATGGCGACGGCGGATTGCGCATTGTTGGTGTGCCAGCTGTACGGGAAAGCAACGGAGGATAATGTGATGGCACCGGGGTGAATTGCGGCACGGTCGGGACGGGGATTACCGGATAGGGCAGTAGGCTGCTGTAAATAATGGCCGCCACCTGTCACGTGGGTGAATAGCGAGAGGGCGAGATTGTCGGTGCGCTCGGGCCAGTCAACGGCTCTGTCTGTCTGTCTGTGTACTCAGCCCTGCCCTGCGTGGCCTGCGCTCTCTGCCTTTATCCCTCCCCGCCTCCGCGCAACTCTCTCTCAACCACCCCACCACCACCGTCTTTATCGTGCACACATTTCTTGCAGCTCTGCCCGCGTACAGCATATATCCTTTGCACCATTTCCATTTCTCCGCCCATCCCGCGGCTTATTGCCCTCTGGCACACAACCCTCCCACCCCGTCGCCTGACCTCGTCACACAAAGCACAAGACATCCTCACTCCCAACCACAAAGGTATGCGCATATCTACTCTACCTCTAGCGTTGGGCTCTCGTGCTCACCGTGGCTGCAGCTCACCCGCGCGGTCTGGCGCCATCGGACCCTCTCGCCGCCGCACCGCACCACCCCAACGCGCTTCGTTGCCCACACATCCCTTTGTAACTCAGGTACGCACCTCATCGCTGCATCTCCCCCTCCCAGCTAAGTCTGGGCCGACAGTATGCTCCAAGTCGGCATCCATTCCTCCCAAAATGCTATACTCGGCTCTCGCTGGCCAACTTTGCTTTCCACGCCTGATGCGGCGAACGCGCGTACAAACACGCAGCCTCCCTCCCCCTCATCAACTACACATCTTTCCCCCATGACTACCACGACCACCTCGTCCATATCACGCCGGAAGCCCAAGATGACTTTCCGCTCACCCGACGCGTCGACCCCGTTTGCCCTCAAGCTCTCCGCATATTCTCCGCCCACCTCCTCTGAAAGGAACGATCAAACCAAGGAACAGTCTCACTCGAATGCATCCTCCCCTGGTCCGTCGTCCGCACCAAGCGTTTCGACCGCCAGCGCTGCCCGCAGCACGTGTTCATTCTTTACACCATCGCCGCCGCTATTCAAGATGCCTCTCGCCTACCCCTCCTACCACCCCTTCTCAGCGAGCCAACTTCTCCTTGCAGCGACAGCTCGTGCGGACGCCGCTGCGCGTCGTCGTGCTGCTGCTGAGAATGGTGGTACCGAGTGTGATGATACCAGCCTCAAAGGCGACGACACAGCTGTCAACGGCAGTGGACGTCTTGATGCTGACGGACGCACGCGCCGAAGCTCATCTCGCACTCGCCGACCCGTTGCAAAGTTGCGTGATGTGGTCGACGGTGAGGAAGGTGCTAACCAGGAGAACGCTAACAAAGAAGATGACACCAACGGTGCCAAGAGCCCCAAGCGGAAGAGGGCTGGTGGAGGCGCCGGTAGCCGGAAGAGGCGCAAGGAGGCTCAGATTGCGCAAGCTGAAGTCCAGCCGAGGAGGGAACGC
Organism: Fomitiporia mediterranea MF3/22; assembly: GCF_000271605.1. Taxonomy (NCBI): domain Eukaryota; kingdom Fungi; phylum Basidiomycota; class Agaricomycetes; order Hymenochaetales; family Hymenochaetaceae; genus Fomitiporia; species Fomitiporia mediterranea. Next base: position 3,068,766 of record NW_006760391.1, on the reverse strand, counting down.
CAGAGACGTGGGGCTGCTGCAGCTGCGGCTGCCGCGCTGGCCGAAAACGCTGAGGCGGTGGCCGCTGCACTTGACCGGGACTCCACGGAGGCTCCGGAGCAAGATGAAGTACCCATGAGTGTCGATGGCTCAGCTGCACCTCCAACTCCGGAAGACGACGAAAAGGAATCCGAAGCTACAGCGCCCAGGAATTTAGCTGGTACGAAGTCTGCGCGCGGTAAACGCCAAACTCGGCCCAAGCGTTCTCGCAACACGTCAGGTAACAAGGTCGATGCTAAAGAACCGACTCCGACACGCACGACCCGGCAATCGCGTCGCCGAGGGACCAGTGAAACCGGCAGTGAAGAGACAGCAGCAAACTCCAGTACGAACGGAAGTGCGCCTGTCACCGAAACACCTATCACGGCGAAATCTGAGGCTCAGGACGACGAAGTTCCTGCTCCCACGCCCGTGGAACCCAGCGCACCTGTGGACGACTTCAACGCAAATATCGATCCAGCGCTGCTTGCTGAAGACGCGTCTGTTGCTGCTGCATCAACCGGATCTGCAGCTGCGGTTCCGCGATCTGCGTCCCCATGAAGTTTTTAACTTTAATTTACGTGTTTTCATCACGTGATCTTATATCTCTTTATTCTGGAAGTCGGAGATTTTGATGTTTCTTGGATCTCTCTTCCGGTTTAGGCGTATCTGAACTGCGTCGTATCTCTTGTGGGGATCTTATATCGAATATGCCGAGGGATGGATTTCTTGAATCTTGACCGGTCAATCGGTTCTTCATGTCCATCGCTATTCTGATTTCCACGATTCATCTGTCTTATTTCTTGCTCGACTTATTCATCTCTATTCTTAATCCCGTGTTGTTTTGTGTACGCTGTACACTATTCCTAACGACCACCGCGACCGTCCGATCATCCCATTCCCGTTCCCGTTCTATCACCTATCATCCTCCACATTCCTCCTCTTCTCCTATCGCCGTCCTTTCTCATTGGGTGTACTCTCGAGCATATCGAATTGCTTTCCGATTTTTGCTCCTATCTATTCTCGGTCTATCTGCCCCTCCCACCATCTCTTCCTATCCATTCCAGTCTAAATCGTCTTACCATCTCTCCTAGCCTCGTCTCGTTTCCTTTAGTCATATCATGATCTTGGTCCTATCTCCCACCACACGAACACTGAAAATCTACATGACTCCCAGCGGCCAAGGATGTGGATATTGCATATGGACGCACCAACTTGGCTCGACGTCTGCCTCTGCACCTTGACCTGGGTATATGTCTGTTTCCCCTCCTCATTTCCCATTTCTCATTTCCCGTCTCTCAACTATCCAGGTCTCTGTTCCCACATATTTGCTGCGATCTCTCTTGTCTAGGAAAAGCGATGTACTATTATTGATATAAAAGAATCTGCTTGCTTGTTTGGACGGTCCTATAAAACTGAGAACCGAGAGTAGATTAAAGTGTGTAGTATTACTATTAATAAGGAAGAATTTGATAGGTGGGTTTTTGGATAGGTGAGTCAGAAACGCGGGTCCCTGACGCGCCGCGATGCGTACTTGAAATTGAATTGAATGAGCGTGTAATTCCTGTAAATGGAAGGATAGTCTCAGACGATGATCATGCTTACGTACACAAAATAATCAAATCGAAATTGTCTCTGTGACTTTGTGCTGATGCTGCTTACCGTGCAACGTTCTCTTCATGCTTGGGCTCAACCCATCTATCAGAATTTTCACTATAGTCTGAAAGCAAGAAACTATCTGCTGCAATTGCGATGTCTGAGAAGAGGGTTTACTGTACTTGCGTTGGAGAGCTCGGCAGATGATACGTGTGCTGCTGTTGTCACTTCTGAGAAGCGGATTTTGTCGAATGTCGTTATTAGCCAGCGGAAGAAGTGAGTGAGCTTCTCAAGTTAATAATATGTTTTTTGAGTTTTCATTGTGTTGGATGAATACTAATGACTCTGTTGTTGTTTGTTTTAAGTGTTGAAACGCACGGAGGGATAGAACCGTTCGTTGCTATTCAGGAACATCAGAGGAATATGGTCTGTTCAGCTTGAATTCTTACACACGTCTATCTATTTACTAATTCTATTCCTTTTGTCTCCGTCATTTCTTCTTGAAGTAGCCTGTAGCAGTCCGTCGAGCACTGCAAGAAGCTCAGCTCGACATGTCTCGTATCGACGGTATTGCATTCACCCGAGGGCCCGGGATGGCCGGTTGTCTGAGTGTATGTTCGAACGCTGCAAAGACACTTGCTGCTGCACTTGGAAAGCCGCTTGTTGGTGTACATCATATGGTTAGTCTTCCTCTCTTAGTCCAAAATGCAAAAATGTATTAATCTTCCATGAAAAATAAATATTATGATGACGGTGAATGAAAAAAGCAAGCACACGCACTAACACCAATCCTAACCTCCACAACACCCTCATCAACACCTACCTTCCCCTTCCTAACACTCCTCATCTCAGGAGGACACACTCTCCTCCTTCTCGCGCTATCGAATTCGAAGTTTAGGATTTTGGCGACGACGAGAGACGAAGCTGTTGGGAGGGCGATTGATAAAGTTGCGAGAGAGTTGAGGGTGGAGTTGCGGGGGAGGGCACCTGGGGCTGCGCTTGAGGTGTTTTGTCGGGATGGTTTTGGTGGAGACAAGAAATGTGGGAAGGAGGAGGAGAACGTACCGCATGTGGAACCGCTGAAAGTTCCTTTCAAAGGAGAGTTGGCATTCTCGTTTGCGGGGCTGCATAGCGCAGTGGACCGTTACATCTTACAACATGGAGTGCCTCTACAAACAGACACGGAGCGATCGAGTCTATCGACCAAGCCTAACATCTACAACAACGATAACAAAAATGCCAATGAAAACGCGAAAGAACGGACCGATCTAACGAAGAAAGACAAAACCCGACTCCAGCTACCCTACCCGCATCGGCTCGCGATAGCTCGTACATTCCAAGATGCTGCTTTTGCGCAGTTGGAAGAGAAGGTGATCCTTGCGTTGCGTTGGTGTGCAGACAACTCGCAGTCTATCCTTCGGGATCCCGCTTCCTCGCAGGGACTAGCAGTACATAACGGGCAGAGAATACCAGTGAAGCATGTTGTCGTTAGTGGAGGTGTCGCTAGTAACTTACTTTTCCGCGAAAGGTGTATTCACTCCATTCATAGTATTAGAGCTGCTAGACTTACTGTCCGCCTCGTTTCTGGTATGTAGATTACAGGCGTGCCTATCGAAGAACTTCCCAGACGACGAGCTCTCTCTGGTATTCCCTCCACCAGCACTTTGCACAGGTACGCTCGTCACCGCTTTTATTACCTGTCAAGAATACGTGCTAACCCCCCTTCCCTTTTTTTTTCTGACTTCATAATTATTTTCTGCTGTAGACAATGCAGCGATGATCGCGTGGGCATCCATGCATCGATTCTTAGCAGGCGAATCAGACGACTACTCCATCGAACATAGAGCAAAGTGGTCTATTGAAAAACTCGACGCTTCATAAACTTTCCATCTCTATGCATACACAAGACTTCGCATAATTTCATTTGGTCAACTAGCCCGTATATTACACCTGCTACGAAATCTACGACTGTAATTCATGCAGCAAATTGCCAAGGAATTGGATGTATTCGGTTGACACATTCAAAACAGAAGTAACAACTCGTCTGAGCAACAAGGGAGCTCAAAACTATGAACGGTAGTACCTAATGCCTAGGTATACGCCTCATTATTGTAAGACGCTTGCAAAGCGGATAAATGAATAGCTGACTCGCTTAGATGACATCTTACTGGTGGAGAAGTCTAGATTCGACTGGCTATCGTATGAATATGGATGCAGGCGTTTATTGCTAATTTGCTGTGTGTAGTACTTCCCACAAAGGCTCGGCAGATTTCTTTGCTCTGACAAATGCTAAATTGAACGCTCTACATTCAGATTTCTACATAATACTTGTTACGCTCATGTATGCATTATTTCAAACCAAGACCAAGTACCTGACATGGCTTCCAGACTAATAAAATCCATCGCAGAATAAATAAGCAAAAGGGATGCTTCGAATGCTGAGCACAGATATTAATATTCCAAGAAAAGTGATTCCTGGCATTGTTGGGAGCGAACGATATACACCCACCTTCAAACGCTTGATGTGCCTTCCTCGTTTGAGGCTGCTACCGGGCCACCTGCGACGTATTAGCTGTGTTGAAGATAGACGAGAGAGAACAGACATACCATGGGCGAATTCAATGTCGCTTACAGCTCTTGATCTGTAATTTGTTCCCTCGTTCACTCCCAGCTCGCCTGCCTTTTTCAAATTGATAAGAAGATGGCTTCCGAGGACGCACAGAAGTGCCGGGTTTCCAGCAGCATTCAGAAGAAGCGCAACGAATTGATTGGCAACATAGACTCGACTAGTAACTATTTTCAGTGTGGAGCAGAATATTACACTATATTTCTCAGTTTAGGAGTTCAATGGTAAGAAAGATCCTACTTACAAGCTGTAATATAAGACTTGGTCTATAATGAGGACCCTGATAAGGTGGAATCCTTTGAATCCAGATGTCATTCTCCAGTATTGCGCAGACTTGTAGAGAGCCAGACATAGTAGAAGCGTTCCGTACGTTAGAGGTACAGTCCTACTCTGATCAGTTGCAGTTGAAGTATACAATTAAGCCACCTACCATGAGATGGTGATCAGCACTTTTGGAGGATCTCTGCTTATCCCGCAATAAGTGACACTCTGTGCAAGTATACCAACAGTAACTGAAACGTATTGCACCTCAGCCTGTCCAGCACTTGTTAAAGTAAGAAAAATGACAGTCTTACCATCTTCAAATAGATCGGCAGGAATAAGAAATGCAAGTCCAAGGCATGCTTCTACAGCAAGGAGAACCTTCAGGCAGATCGAAAGTGTCTTGTCTGCCAAGATCTTCAGCCAGTCTTCTTCTGGTGGTATATCATACTTACTCTGATGGTACAATGCCAAGACACGGATTTGAAGGATATCTGCAGACAATCATATACACAAAAATATCCACATCGATAATTGGAATCACCTTACAATCTATAAGGAGAAGTGTGATCAAGTCTAATGACTGGATTAACAGATTGTGTATTGAATAGCACTGTGATACTCACCGCATACGTTAATGGTCCAGTAAGTCGCCCGACCTGACTATCAGGTCAACAGTATATGTTAATTGTCAAAACATACGACGCACAGCTGTGAATGAATAATTCAGGCTGGATATCAGCACAGCTCAATTACTCTGTGTCTATCCTACCTCAAAATGTTGACGTTGAAGCTAGTATCATCTAACGTAAAGAATGCATGTGCCAATTAATTTGTATAAGTTTGCTGGATTTGTAGATGCTCTCTTACAGTAAATGAGACAAATCACTCCAAGGAGTCCAACGTAACGATTCTAGACCTCCATTATTAGAATGAGCTTGCCAGCTACAATGTCCCAATAACTCTTACAGTGAAGTAAATCAAACTCGTAGGGTTGAACGGCTTGTTCTTCACCATTTTCATTGATACAAGGGCTCGTGGAAAAGGATATTACTGTCATTTTCATAAATATTGTCACACGCGCGATTCGTGATTTTCGTCACACTAAGTACACTCAAATACAAAATCTATCGTAACTCAACTAATACTTAACCAAATTACATGATCTAAGTTGTAAAAAATATACTTTTAAAGTGTCTTTCATATCCCAGGAAAAATAAAGTAAAATGAGCAAAATTTGAGTAAGATACAACACAATATGT